>NC_041363.1:17235962-17455962 GCF_900634415.1 Cottoperca gobio
AAGCAACGCTTATATAACTTAATAGTGCAAAATCAACTTTCAAAAAACGAACGAAAAAACATCAATGGTATATTAAATAAAATTTAAATAAAAAATGGAATGCCTCTTTTCTATTTGCAGCCTTCTGAGGTAAATATCAACATTAACTTTTTCCACAGGCTAATAAATTTGAAAACAAAATAACAATGAATAAATCAACCATTCAGGCCTTTTTACTGCTCAGTTTGCGACACACTGATCTAATCTGATGTGCCCAAGCCAGATACCTGGCATCTTTTCTTGGATACTAGTTCATTAATGTCGGGGTTCAGGCTTTGAGCTGAGGCAACCTTCATTATCGAACGAAGGTGTTCATCAGTCAGACGTATCCTGCGAGACGTTTTCGTCATCTTCATTGAGGAGAAAAGTTGCTCACATAGATAAGTGCTGCCGAACATGGAGAGCAATTGAGCAGCTTGGGTGCGGAGCTGAGGCATTGTGTCAGGGATGAATTGTGGAAACTGTGCAGCGCCAACAGCATCATACTTTGACTTCAGCGTGTCATCACACTGGAGTTCAATCAGCTTCAATCATGGAGGTTAGTTGGTGCTTTTTCCACATCAACTGCGAAGGGATTACTAAGCAGTTCAAATCTACATTTCTGACCATCAAAGTCGCCAAATCGCCGGATAAACTCAGCGCCGAGTACACTGAGTTGTTCAGCAAACTGTGCGCACACGGCTGTAGAGATCTGCGTTTTTATGGTTTGGCAGCAGGGAAATGGCCCAGGTTTCCTTGCAGCAGCTGATTCTCCCACAGGCAGAGTTTAGTTTTAAAAGCTCTCACTGACGAGTACATATCTGTGATGATGCGGCCCCGCCCCTGTAGCTGCAGGTTCAGCGCATCAAGATGGCTTGAGATGTCACACAGAAAGGCCAGCTCACACAGAAACCTTTGCTCCCAGAGCTCTGCTGTGTCCTTCCCTTTGCTTTGCAGAAACTGGCATATTTCTTCACGCAGCTCGAAAAATCTGTTCAGTACTTTCCGCGGCTGAACCATCTCACCTCTGTGTGATACGGCACGTCTGTGTGTTCCGAACCAAACTCGTCCAGAAAAGACTTAAACTGGCGGTGATTCAGACCTTTGGCTCTTATAAAGTTAACAACTTGTGTTACTGTGGTCATAACATGTTCCATCTTTAGGGCTTTAGCACACAGTGACTCTTGATGTATGATGCAGTGATAAACAGATAGCTCACCTGCACAGTTCTCTTCCCGCATCTTCCCGCATCCTGCCCACCAGTCCATTCTTTGTACCACTCATCGCTGGCGCACCATCAGTGGTTAATCCCACGAGTTTATCCCACGGCAGGTTTATTTCAGTTACACATTTGCAAACCTCCTCAAAGATGTCCTTCCCTGTGGTTGTGCCATGCATGGATTTAAATCCCAAAAGCTCCTCCGGAACACACAGATTTGAGTCGACACCGCGGATGAAGACTGACAGCTGCGCAGTATCAGACGCGTCAGTGCTCTCGTCCACAGCAAGGGAAAAAGAAACTAAATCTTTTCCCTTTTCCATCAGCTGGTCACAAGATCACATGTGCGCTCAGCTATTGTGTTCCTGCTCAGGCTTACGTTTGAAAAGGCCTGCTTTTTCTCTGGGCACACTTGGTCACAAACTTTCAGCATGCACTTTTTAACAAACTCTCCCTCATTAAAGGGTCGGGTTGATTTGGCGATTTCTTCTGCCACGATATAACTTGCCTTTACAGCAGCCTCATTTTGTGCTGTGACTTTTTTGAACATATTCTGTTGTGAAACCAAACCTCTTTTCATCTCCTCTACTTTCTGGCTCCTTTGAGTCGTGTCCAGGTCCTTGTACTTGTCCTGGTGTTTCGTTTCATAGTGTCGCCTAATGTTGTACTCCTTAGTTACCGACACGTTGGCTCCACAAACGAGACAAACAGGTCTGTCTTTTACATATATAAACAGATATTCTGTCTCCCACCTGTCCAGAAATGTTCTGTTTTCTGCCTTCCTTTTCGCCATTGTTGGTAGGGGTAACACAGTGACACTGACAGTTGTAGAATGAGGCCGCAGCACGTCCTGGGAGAGAGGCACGGGGAGGCGGGGTGAGCCGGCCGGCTTTCAGCAGAAGCGTTGGGCAAGAACACGGATCGCTACTGACACAGAGGAGAGAGCATGGCTGGCGCGCCAAAACAACAGCAGCGCATTATGGGATTTGTAGTATTAGCGGTGAATGCGGTATAGTATAATACCGGCGGGCCAGCTCTAATGTTAATTTGATATTGCCTCAAGGGCCAAATGAAATTACACGGCGGGCCAAATTTGGCCCGCGGGCCAGAGTTTGACACCCATGCTCTAGAGGGCTGTAACGTGACGTGGCTTTTTGCATCCACATGTCAAGGCAGATAAAACTACCTCCACTACCATTTCCGGTTTATAAAGCACTACAGATCTTCCTACATTGTTTTTTAAATACCCAGTTTTTGGTCAGGTTATTAATTTAAGTATACTTCATTGTATATGGAATAAAAAACTGAATGTCTTTTTTAACCCTTATGGTAAAACAGCAGCCTCTTTTAATATATAGGGCCTAACTAGTACAGTTAAAAGTATAGTTGAATACAAGCTTGCAATATGAAACTGCTTATGCCAAAGAGTATGGCAGTAATAACGGATAAATATTGAGTAATGATCTAAATATTTGTTACAGAGTATCAAGTAGTAAACAATGTGCAACAGCAATCAAACGCTCCACACAACTTCACTGACGGTCATGTCAAGATGTATTTAAAACACACTTCACAAGATACAATAAAAATAAAAGTGCTAAAACACATTGATACAATTTATAGAGTAAGTGAGTTAATTTACTCCCAATTAAATTATACTGGTTAATTGATTATAATTCCTGGAAAAAATATATAACTGAATTTGATTTGCTCAGGTTTCTGCTCGTCTCTTAGAATATAAATATAATTGTTTAAATTGATGTGTTGCATTTCTCTGTACTCAAACTAGCGTTGATATGATCAATAGAAGTAAAACATCTATGTCTGTTTCATCTACTGATAAAAACAGTGATATGGTCGAAACCTCAAGAACAAGCATTTAAGTGGATCTTGATCAAGATTATTTTAAATTCTACATTTAAATACATACTTTTATTTTGAAAATCTTGAACCAGAAGTAGCTTAGTGTAGCCGTTAGCTTCACGCAGTGCTCAGTCTCCTCCGTGGCATCCCTTAAGACCTCAAATGTGCGACTTCCATTGGCCGCAGAAACATAGGATGTGGAGGCCTGATTCACGTTAACGGCATGTGAAAATACGAGGATGAAGAGATAAAATAACGACCTGTTAAAGGTTAGTAACGGAGCCGGGATTCCCTTTTTTGACAACTCGGAAATGGGCCAGATGTCTTGTTTGACAGATGTTGCTAGCTAGCTTAGCTTAGTCTGCTAACATCTTGTTTCTACATCACACAGGCACTACATTTTTTTTGTTCTGTGTATTGAAAGACGCCGTGCATGTAATATTGTTTTTATAAAATAAAAAAACAGGCTTAATTTAAGCTTAATGTAAGCTTTTATAAATGTGTGTGTCACCTGAAAGAGGAGGGCACAGATGCAGCATGTTGGCCTTTTTAAATAACCTTTTAGACAGAGCATGGGCTAAAACCTGGAAGATACTTAACATTATCTTTACTAATAATTCACCAGATATTTATACAAATTAAAAGTGGTGGAGATACTTTGTAGAAAGGAGAATATTGTCCTAATTTGTACGGTTTTGGGTAGTTTTCTCCTTCTTTGGAGAGAGAGAGAGCGTGAGTATTTGAGGGACAAGGGCCAATAACAACTGCTGATGCGTGAGTGTAAAGCTCATTTAGAAATTATATGTGGTTTTACATTTGACTGTGATTTGAAATGTTTTTCTCAAGACCACTAGGATATCTTTCCCCCTTATTTTTAGCACAAGGAAAATAAACAAAATAAGGAATTAATGTTCAAAGATGAATGATATAATTCAATGAACAATGGTGGAAATAATGCTACAACACAATGGGACGCAAACAATAAACGATAGAGATACCATTATACTGAAAATATAAAGAGAGGAAAAACATTTTTACAAGCAAAACAATAATCAAAAAAGAAGAGAAACCATCACATATACAGACAAAGTTCAAGGGAAGAGACATTAAAAAGCAAGGAATGAGCTGTAGATGTATACACTTTTTTAGCCTTTCTATTCATCTTTATCATACGTTTCAGCAACCTACAGTACTCGGTAAAATTATGATAAAGGGAATACTGCCTTTTCAATTACAAGTATGAATAGGATATTTACCCAAAATAATCACAAGATTAACTGCATCTGAAATGTTTGCATCCAAGTTATTTTCCCTGTCGTTACATTGACACTTGACAAAATGTTCAAATTCAGGAGCAGCAAATCTTTTTTATAAACTATGTGAAAGAGGGGAAAAAGCTACGTTTATAGGCTTATAAATCTGCCCATCCAACATACCGACCAATATTAACTGTTACGGTATATCAACAGCCTGTTCACCCTGCTGCCATCTGGCAAGCGATACAGAAGAATATAAACCATAAAGCATAAAGGGACGATTTTGTTGTGCAATGACAATGAATGAACCTTGAACCTCTATCGGTATCAGTGTATATGTTGGTCGATAAGTAATAGGAGCTTTCAGTACAGAGATGCAAAAGATGTGTTTCAGGTACTCTAGAAACAGTTTCTCTATTCTTCTTAGTTTGTACACGAAAGTTTATTTTTCTGCAAAATGTCGTACTAATCTCGGTCACAGCTTTTTGATAACAAAATTCATCAAAAATGTTTAAGTGTATAAAAATGTAAAAATATAAATTTAAACTCAACTTTCAATTTTTTTTCTAGTCGCAGTTAAGTTAAATGACGGTGGAGTGACGATGTTTGCTGTTGACTGAAGTCCACTCCAAGAAACAAAATGAAGAGGAGGCTGCTTCGTGGTTTCCTGTCGGAGATTTCCATCCGGATGGCGCTGTTGCTCGTGTTCCTGTAAGTATATCCAACTTTGAATCGTATGCATGATTTCTTTATGGATCTATTATGTTAAAGACAAGCATTGTTTTTAATGATGGGCAAACAAACATGGCTCTTTATGTGTTGGTGTAGTGTGACGGAGCAGCTTCCTCCTTTCTACCGTGAGATCCAGCCAGAGGAGATGTGGTTGTATAAGTTCCACCGTGTGGAGAGAGACCATGTCCCCACCACTCTCATGTTTGTAAGTGTTATGTCTGCACGCCTCTGAGTAAAAAATGGAACATAATAAATCCCTCAGTTTCGTGTTTTGCCCTCTGACCTCATCCTTCACAACAATCGGTATATCTGACCTCACTTCCCGCCTCTTACTGTGTTTAAAGGACCATTACAATGTTTATTTTTAGCATTTTAATCACAGTTAACATCACTTTCACAACCATTCTCCAAAGCAAATTTTACCTTTTTTTTTTTTTAGATTAATTCTCCACCTTTCACACAACCACCGGTTTCATTACAGTTTAAAAAACAATCGATAAGGACAAGACTTAAGACGAGGTAATCTACCACAATGAATTTCACTTATTATATTTGTGTCAAAAGACTTCAGTGTCATTGTGATAAAGCACTATGCAGTCGTCCGCAGCAAGAACATGATTTTGGGCCAGATGGTGGACATAAATGCTCACAGTTTTGCTATAGATTTACATTTGACTTTACTCAAACAAGTAAGCCTCTGCAGGTTGATTTTCTTTCTGTAGGGAATTAAACGGAAGTCCAGCGGCCGCCTGAAAAGTCATTACAAAAAACTAGTGTGTGCAGACTTTAAGTGGATTAGAGTTGTTACACTCTTTTCTTTCTATCAGAGTGTGGCGGTTTTCACCCCGCTGATTGTAATCCTGGTTTTCACCTTCCTGAAGAAGACCGAGCGAGGAGATCTGAAGGAGGCCTCGCTGGGTAAGAAAGAAGAATGTTTTTTCACATTAAAACAACACAACTTTGTTGGTCTTTCTCATGATTGTGTCCTTTTTCTTTTGTCATCCAGCTGTGACTTTGACTCTTGTGCTGAACGGAGTTTTCACCAACGTCATCAAACTTGTTGTTGGCAGGTAATCGTACACAAACATAGCAGATGGTAATGAAACGCAGTGTTGCAGTGTATAGAAGCCTAAATCTGCCCTCTCTGTGTTTGTCCCCGCCTCAGGCCTCGGCCAGACTTCTTCTATCGCTGTTTTCCAGACGGTCAGATGAACCTGGAGTTGCGCTGCAGCGGTGACCCAGATGTGGTCATGGAGGGCAGGAAGAGCTTTCCCAGTGGGCACTCTTCCTGTAAGAACCTTTTATGGTTGATTGTGCCTCAGTAGCTGGTACATTTTCATCAGATGGCAACAAGGAAAAACAACAAATGTAGAGAGTGAGGCAGTAGGGAATATCATATCTGAAAATAGATGTATGTAAGTGTATTTTAGCCTTCAGGCTCTAATTTTGTTATCTGTGAAAGAGAGCATCCCACGTTACTCTTAAAGGGACAGTTCACCCCAAATCTTAAGTAACTGGGTCATGATTTCTGGAAAGAGACAAAGGTTTTGTCACACATTTTGTCAAATGTATTTCTTGGCGCTTTGAGCACCACAAGCAGAGTGACTCCGTTATATGTAAGAGAAGGCAGACATCTCACACCAAAATAATCTAGATTGATAAATAGCTCTACAGGTAAGAGGAAAATGTCTTTTTGATTTTAGGGTGAACTGTCCCTTTTTTAAATAGCGTCTCCATCTCTAATGCTTCTCTTGTTGTTGTTTTCTCTTCAAGTTCTCTCTGGTTCTGTATAAAACTTCCTCTGGCTCTGATCACCCTTTCGATTCTTTCTCCTCGGTCCCAGTTGCCTTTGCAGGTTTGGGTTTCACAGCGCTGTACGTTGCAGGAAAGCTGCGCTGCTTCAATGCAGCGGGTCAAGGCAGAGCGTGGCGGCTGTGTGCCTTCCTCACACCTTTACTCATCGCGACTGTGATCGCCCTCTCCAGAACCTGCGACTACAAACACCACTGGCAAGGTCAGTCACAGAAATGCTCAGAATGATGCATTGTGGGAAAAACAAAACCATTTGCATGTAATTGGTGACCAGTAGCAGAAGATTTGGGTTTAGAGGGACACGGGGAAAGATGTCAACGATTGATGGGATAATTTAAATGTTTCTCATGTCTATCGAAAGAAATATGACCATTTGTCACCGTTTTATATTTTTTTCCGTTAAACTGGTGGATAGTTTTATACAGTAAAATTTTTATTAATTTTACATTTTTTGAGTATCAAGTTTGAGAAGTTTATTACAAATTGAAATGCTCTTTAAATGTTATGCATTTTAAAGGAATTTCAGAGTAAAACAAGATCAAATTTACAATACATTCAGTTCTGTCCATATTGTATGAACCATAATATTTACCCTTTTATCTTTGAAACATTACCAGGAAGGAATCAAATTACAATAACAGCACATTTTATCATGGAAAGATATTTTACACAAGGAACCTAAATAACTAACATGAACAAAGCTTGAGAACCAATTTGTTTTCTGTCTGTATTGTGTCCACATTGTTCTTAGATTTATGGAGCCTCGCTGTAGTTCTTTTATAGTCGTATTTTCCATACAGCCTCAAATCATGTATGCCCTTGACCTCTCTCTCACAATAGGGAGTCCGTAAAAACATGTATTGCTCATTGAGTCCGCCTTATACAACAACACTGAGCTCTGCGTCCTCACTGCTACTCAGAAATTCAACTCCCTCCCCAGCCTCCTCGTTTCCAAGCGGTATTATTGTTGGTGCCGCTGTTGCAAAGACAACCGGTTCTCTTTCTGTTTCCCTCAGTGTCTGCTACTCTAACTATTCAGACCATAAGGGAAAAAGCAAGAAATATATTCAAATATATTATATTGTAACTCCGAGTCCACGGATCTCCTGCCAACAGTCTCTCCCTCTGCTCCATCAACACAACCACTAAGCTCTATGCAAATTAATGTGCGAAAATGTGACATAGCATATGACTGCGATGATTACTACTTTTAGAGTTTGTGATCGCTCCTTTCATTGGAAAAGAGCTGGCAGCACTTCACAGGGACACTGCATTTTGTCTTCTACGGCTTTGTGTCGTTGATCAAGCCTTTATTTTCCTGCAGATCGTACCCGGTGGCAGACACAGTTGCATAGTGAAAGCGAGGCTTATAGGAACCAAACTAAACGTCGATGGTGTCATTATTCTGTAGCAATTTGATTGTGCAATTAACATTTACTTCATAATGATAAGTTAAAACTAAATACTTTTCTATTGCCACTATAATGAGCATTGTTGGAGGGAGCCTGTGATCTAACGACTGCTTCTCTGTAATCGTTGTGCATATGAAGAGTTCTTTAAGTTTTAAGGTGTGTGTGTGTGTGTGTGTGTGTGTGTGTGTGTGTGTGTGTGTGTGTGTGTGTGTGTGTGTGTGTGTGTGTGTGTGTGTGTGTGTGTGTGTGTGTGTGTGTGTGTGTGTGTGTGTTCGTGTTCTCCATATAGATGTGTTAGTGGGATCTCTGCTGGGTCTCTCCTTCGCCTGGCTGTGCTACAGACAGCACTACCCTCCTCTTCAGGACGCTGACTGCCACAGACCTCTGCGTCACAGAGAGACTGTTCCCGCCGCACAGGAGCGCAAACTGGCCAACTCCAACTACATCCTGCCGCTGTAGAACAGCTGTAACTGTTACTGGTGTCATTCATAACGGGTTACATGGTAATCTTTCTAATTCTGGTTTTCACACCCTTAGGGCTGAGCAGTTAATCAATATTTATTGTTTATCGTCAATCACTGTAACTGTATTGTGGGATTTATTTTGTATGGTGACACATGGTTTATTTTCAGAACTAAAATGACTAATGACACATTTCTTCTGAATGGTTTCTGAAACACTTGAGAGTTGCTGCAACTTGAAGTGTGGGTTTCCAAACGTCATTACTTACATACATTACATTACATACAAATGTTATCAACATTGGAGGGCTTGATGGATACCATGTCATTTATTATTTTCCATCAGGCCCAACCCGACACACTTTGTGTATTGTGCCTCTAGATCACGTAACTTTAAATACTCACAACAGCTGCGGGGAAGTTTCTCATGATAAGGGACAAAATGTTCTGATTGTTTTGTAAACTTGCAACTTTTTCAGCAAGCCGGGTTGAAAAATATTCAGTATTTGGTGTTTGTGTTAAGATATTCATTCCTGGCCTTTGGGAAACAATATATATAGTCAAGAGAATTTATCAATGATGTCACACACTTGATGGTTGCAGCTTCTATAATATGAAGATTTGCTGCTTTTTTATCATAATAAATTTAATATGTAAGGGTTGGCCAAGATAATCAATTTGAAACTGAATGATTGTGCAGTTTCATAGTTTTTGGACATTTATCTAAATGATTAATTAATCAATTAAAAAAAGAGTTCCGATATTAGATAATCCATTTATTAACGGTTGAGATTAAGAGGTCTTTGGTTCAGTGTGATCACAAGACCTAAATGTGAAACAACATATACCATATAGTAATTTATTTGAAAGCGATTGGTGAAGTAAGAGCAGTTTATGTGGGCTGTTTGTATCTTAAAGTAGGGGAAGCCAATATGTATAAAATCCTCCTCATCATAGTATATTTACGTCATGATTTGTACTTTAATATCTGAAAAAGGCTCAGTAATTTGCTAAACCACCTGCGCACTATAGCTCTTAGTAAATGTTACTCAACCAGGAGTAAATAGTGCATTTGTTGGGGCCTTTATTCAGCTGCAGATTAATACACATTTAATGTCTAAATTGCTTTGGGACAACAATGTGTCTGTGGCACAGACGACAACATGTGTTAGTAGGATCAATTCATTGTCATTGCTTAGTTGACAACTAGAAACAAAAGTACAGAATATCACCCGACTGTTTGGTAAAATATCTTGACAACATCGTCCCACAGTACATATGACCCCCCCCCCCTTTCTCTGAAAGCACCTTTATGTGTAAAGCAGGTTAATCAAAACCCCTGGATGAACTTCATATCTTTGATTTGATCTCCACATGACTCTACTGTCTCTGTCTTGACTGCTTTAAATTTCTCTGTCTTCCTGTATTATATTGTGAATGTTTCCATTCACAGATTGTTTGTTTGATTAATATCTGGAAAGGGTTCAGATGCCCCATCCTCAGTATAACGCACTGATGTAGCAGCTCCGCTCATCTCTTCTCACGGTTTTTGCAGTGCTCGCTGTACTTGATGATCACATCTTTGCTCTAACTGAATCTGCTAATATAGTTAAAGGAATAGTTTGGGTTGTTTGTAGTGGGGTTGTATGATGTATCAATAGTCAGTGTATTACCTGCAGGAGATGGAGAAACAGGTGGGAGTTACGGCTCGAAAGCAAAGCAATGCATGGCTGTGGACAGGGGCAGCAGCAGAACGTATGTTTGACACCTAAAAAACATCAGATTAAGTGTACGCTATATTTAAAATATTTTTTAAGCTTTCCCTCAGGGGCTTTATCTATGGTCTCTTCAGAGCCACTAGACCTTATTGTTAAAAACAGTCATTTTACCTCACAATACCTCTACGCTGCCTCAATCGATAAATTGCTAAGCTCTCATACCCGTACTCGTCTGTTTTCTTCAAAGTGGGGGCGTGCTGTCATCTACTGTAAGTAATACACTGACTATAGATAAATACCTACTTCAAACAATCCAAAGTATTCCTTTAATGTGACTGTAAAAGAAAGTGTTCCTACATGAGTGGTCTCAGGCTTACTGTAGGTCTGGTTTCCGTAACTCTTCTGACTCCTCTGCCAACACGTCTGACGTGTGAATGTTCACCAGAGGCAGAGAGACGTGGAGGTGCGTAGGGGTCAGTTGGTGGAGTGATGGTGAAACCAGATCTTTCTGATGAACCTGAGTGAGGTCAGACTGCTATCCTCTCCAGGTGATGGTGCTATCCTGTTAGTTTCTGGTTGTTTTCATCGACTTCCATTTAAGACGGTGAACGCTGAAGTCTGTGATTCAGTTATGATTTTATGTTTACATTTCTGTGGTCATTCTGCTTTTTTTTTTTTTTCATCTTTCCATTGTAATAGTTATGTTGGTTTTCAATTGGAAAAAAAACATCAAAGCTGTTATGCATACATGACAGTTTTTGCAGGTTGTAACACAAATAACAACCAAACCTTTTCATGTTTCTGTTTGCGTGTGAAAACCAGCACAAAGTTTTGCAGGGTCAAAGCACTTTTGCTCATCGCTGTGAATCAAGCTGAAAGCAGCCGGATCACAGATGAATTTGTGCCTTTGTTAACCTACATTACTTTGTTACTCTTAGTTAAGGAATGAAGTATATACTGCATGTTACAGTGTATGCTCTCTGTCATGTTGGGACACACAACTTTGTTTTGAATCTTTCCGTTTTTTTATTAATTTTACAGAGTATAGGGGTCGGTTGGGAAGACGCTATATGATGTTTAAATGTGGCATGCGGCCTTTCTTTACCTGAGAGAAGAAGAAACGTTCAAATACTTTCCATACATTTTATTGTTGATAGTCAAATGTGAAGATTTCTGTCTGGAAACATCAGAGAGGGTAACCAAGAGGAGGACAAACTTGAGACAATAGCTTTACTTGGTCAATCTTACAGTTAGTTATGAGATGATGTACAGGTCTAAGTGTATTTTACTTTGGGCATGTAGGAGTTTACTTGAATTTTGAATATGTGTTTGTTTATTCTTAATGTGATAATGTTATTTCATAATTACAGGACTCATATTTGTGGGCACATGGCTTTCTTGGGGATCTTTCAGACAAAAGAAATGTTCATTAAACCTTGCTGCATTTTGATAACATCCTGCATGTTTCAAAGATAAATAGCAGCATATTTTATTTATTACTTCCTTCCAAATCCCCACATTTCCATCTGTTTCTATTCATTTATGTGATTTTCAGGACATGATTACCGTATCAGGGTGTTCATCATATCCTCCTTCAGATCTTCTGTCATGACGAGGATGATGCTAAAACTTGCCTGTTTGCTTTATTTATGTCACGCTCATCATAATTTGCCTTGGCTTGTCATACCATATAGCAGCTGCTCATGCTGATACAGTATCTTGATTGTACATGTTGTGATGCTTTTAATGACTCTTTTGGTGACACTAAATAATGTTTCTTAATAATCTTGCAACACACACTGTCCTTTGCTTATTTCATTTGAGTCAGAAATGTGTGATGATTACAGTAACCTGTTCGAACTATGAAATTTATAGTAAATTGTTAGTCGAATTATGAGGCAGCTTTGTGATGGCGTTGCAGCAATAAAGTGCAGATTAGCAGGAATTTCACATATATTTTCTGTTTTAAAGATGCAACCACTCTAAAGTAAATGTAATTGCTGCAAATGTACTGTATCCTTTTTCTAGTCCTGTTCAGAAGTAAGCAGAAGCAATAGTTTCAACATGTTATTGTGGGATCATTTCTTCAAGGAGTGGTGTTGCTGATACAAAAATATTAGCGTCACCTTATACTTAAAGCCCCAAAAGTAAATGTATTCATTATGCAGAATTGCCCATTTTTTAATCGTACAGATTATATTATTGGATTATAATTACAGGAATGATGCTTCAATGTGTACATCACTTTAATGTTGCAGCTAGTAAAGGTGGGGCTAAATTGAATTACTTGATATACTGCTGTGTAGTTTAACCTATAATAATATATCGCAAGTTATTAGTTGACTTATATTGTGTACTAATCATCTAAATCTGCAAAGTAACTATGGTCATCAGATAAATGTAATGGTGTAAAAAGTACAATATTTGTCTCAAATGTAGTGGATTACAAGTTCAAGTTCTATATTTATCATATGCACAATAAATAGAATCATTCCTTTGCAATGAAAGTCTTAAATCCCAGGCTCCTCCTCAGTCTAAAAATTAAATAGTGCAAGCTAAAATAAGGGATTAAATGTAACATAAATAAAATATAAAGTAATATAAAAAAGACAGTAATTGCAAATGTATGTATTTATTTAGAGATACAGAGGTGTAAACAATTGTAAAACAGTACATGCAAGTAAATGTATATAAACAGTTAAATAAGTATAAAGGTAGAAGTATAAAGTAGCATAAAATATAAACAATCGCGTAAACTACATGTACCAGACACAATGTAGCAGGAATCAGTATAAACTGCAGTCTGGTTGTGTGTTAATTCTTCGTTTTTCGGCAGCTTTGTTTTCTTCAGTGTGGCGTGCGTGGCCTCGAGCGTATGACGTAGATTAACTCCCTCTCAGTGATTGGTTGGAAGTAACGTGCAGATTTGGCGCCACATTTCCAACAAGGAACAGCACAGAAGAAAGCTCCTTGTCTGTCTGACAGCAAACCAAAGTAACCCGCTGTTCATGCCACTTTAGCGTCATTTTACCCGGTTTGTCCTGATTTTAAACGTTTTTAATTTTTCAAAATGTTCATCACGGACATAAGAAAGGAGTTTTATGAAGTTGTTGCAAACCAGGTAAGTTGTTTGAGCTCACTAACTGCAACGTTAGGTTAGCTAAGTTGAACAAACGATACTAAGCGGAAAGGAACCTCATAGTCAGTTTGAGACTGAAGTATTTATTTTATATACTTGACTAAACATATCGTACGGTACTCTTTCTTTCAGAGAGTTGCACTCCTGGTGGCGTCAGACATCGACGCTCTCTGCGCCTGTAAGATACTGCAGGTAAGATAATATGAAGCTAACTGTTAGCAAACATTAGCTTCTGCTGCCTCTGTTCAGGCTGTGGGCACAGACTGAGACCCCCTCAAGTGTAATGTCATGCTCTATTCGTAACCACCTGCTTTCTATTTTGTTTTACTTTACTGGATGTAGGTGGAGCTCATTTTATATTATTAAGTAATGATTATTTTCCACATTAAACGTTTGGATTTCTGAAAATAGTGAGAAATGCAGTCACAATTACCCAGAGCCCAAAGTGACACCTTCACAATGTTGATTTTGTCCAACCAACCGTCAAAGCCTCGACATTATTACAATAATTAAAAGTTAGAATAGCTAATATAATCTTTGCATTTGAGTCATTTAAAAATGACAAACAATTCTCTAAATATTTGTCAATTCAGGCGTTTCAGCTGTTCTTGTACATATTCATGTTTTATATGACATCCCTTTCCTGTAATGCAACCTTTTAAGACCAGACTTATGCCAAAATCTAAGACGATACACTTATTTTAATTGGTTGATGTAAAAGCTGCCATATTTATATTTTGTAGATGCACATTTCTGAGATTAAATTATTGGAAATGCTGATAACAAATCTTTATATTCTCAGATTTGTCTGTAAAGTGTCTTATGGGTTTTGTTTTCAGTGACCCATTAAGTCAAGATTCACTGTTCATGTGTACTTATTTGTCAATGAGCAACTAATGATGAAATAGTAAATTAAACAATAATTGCTGAATCTTTTCGTGTCTTTAGGCGCTGTTCCACTGTGATCAGGTCCAGTACACACTTGTTCCAGTTACAGGCTGGCAGGACCTCGGCACGGCCTTCCTTGAACACAAAGAGCAGGTATGATCAAATCAGACCTGAGCTTACATGTGACTAAATAACAGAAGGATAAACAAGGAAGAACTGTTGAGGTTTGACACAGTCACTGTAAACTAAATGTATCATTTTTGGTGTGTTGTAGTTCCAGTATTTTGTTCTCATCAACTGCGGGGCCAATGTTGACCTTCTTGAGATGCTGCAGCCGGACGATGACTCAGTCTTCTTCATCTGTGACACTCACCGGCCTGTAGATGTGGTCAATGTCTACAATGACACCCAGGTGATGTGAAACCACATCTCAGTAGAAACTCTGCCATGTTTTACGCTTTTGGAATTGAACAATGTGTAAACATCTATCATCTCATCCACAGATAAAGTTACTAATCAAACAAGAGGATGACCTTGGTGTGCCCTCATATGATGATATCTTTCGAGATGAAGATGACGAGGAAGGAGGTGACTCTGGAAATGAGAGTGAGGATGGCTCAGAGCCATCTGGGAAACGGAGGAGATTTGATGAAGTACGTATTTGAACAGAATAAGAATGCATCGCTGACTCAGAACAGTGTTGACGTGGCTCTAATGATTGTGTTTGTCGTTGCAGGGAGCAGTTGAGAGGAGAATTGATAGACAACGAGCAAAGAGGGAGTGGGAGGCACGAAGGTGAAGTGTTTTTATGAAGGGGTAGGGAAGGTGTTTGTCATACAGTCATCACAATTTCTAAACTGATGCAACTATTTCACTAATTTCTCAGGAGGGAAATCTTGTTTGAGTATGAGCAGTATGAATATCACGGGACTTCTGTGAGTAGATTGTTTTAGATTTTTCTCTTAAACTTTTGCAAAACATGTTACATTGTATGACGTTTTTGATGTCTTTACACATTTAATGGTTCATTATGCATCACTTTATGTTGACTTTCATTCCATATATTCTGTTATTATTCCTGAGTACAAATGTTTAGTCGTGTGTCTTTTGTCAGGCTGCAGTGATGTTGTTTGAGCTGGCGTGGGTGTTGACTAAAGACACCAAGGACATGCTTTGGTAATCTAAGTGATTTTAAAATGTTCTTTTTTTTATGAGACATTGTGGAAATGCACTTTACAAACTACAGAGTTTGTTCTCTTTGCAGGTGGGCCATCATTGGACTGACAGACCAGTGGGTTCATGATAAAATCACACAGTACGAATATCTTATATAGCATCAATTGATTCCATTACAACATTATTACAGTCATTGCAAGATGTATTTATTTTGTTGTTTTCCCACTCTGAATTATTCTTGTCCACCTGGTTCCTTTTTTTAGTATGAAGTACGTGACAGACATCGCTACAATGCAGCGACACGTATCCCGACATAACCACCGAAATGAAGACGAGGAGAACTCTCTCTCCATCGACTGCATGAGGATCTCCTTTGAATACGAGTATCCTTACTTCATCTGACATGTTGTCCTTGTGGATCCTTTATATTTTTACATTATACAATCGGGTGGCAGAAAAACCCTCCTTTTTTCTTTCTTTGAGTTTTCCTTAACCGTGTTCTTCAGCCTCCGTCTAACCCTCTACCAGCACTGGTCCCTGTATGAGAGCATCTGTAATTCCTGTTACACGACGTGCATTTTCAAGCTTTGGACGTTAAATGGCCAAAAGAAACTCCAGGAGTTCCTCGCTGACATGGGGTAAAGAAACGTCTCAACAGAAGTACTCACTTCATTAAATGGAATTAGAGGTAAAACAGAGCTGCATGTCTTACTTGTTTTAACGGCTGATGTTTGCTAATGAACTTTTTAACAGGCTACCTCTGAAGCAAGTGAGGCAGAAATTCAACTCCATGGACATGTCGATCAAAGAGAACCTAAAGGACGTCATTGAAGAGTCTTCCAATAAATACGGGTATGAATCCAGAAATGACCTGGAGACACTTTGACAAATTAATTGACAGACAGCCTGAAATTATTTTCCCCTCCCCTCCATCAGTATGAAGGACATCCGCATCCAGACATTTGGCGTTCACTTTGGCTTTAAGAACCGCTTCCTGGCCATAGACATGGTGCATGCTACTGCTGCCTTGCTGGAGAGCACGGAGAAAGATGAGAGTAACAGCGACAACTTCATCAAGGCTCTGGACTCTCTTTCCAGGTTTGTATCAGTGTTGATTCAACCACACATTTTAGATAACAAACTAATGACTTAAACTGCACAACACAACTACCGCTTGGGTCTTAGATTATCTCTCGTCTCAACCTCAGTTTGTCAGGCTTGATAACAAACTGTCTGTCACGATCTTAACTGAAACGGGACACGGTTTTCTCCCCCTTTTTATTCACACCGCTGACGATGGGCATAGGCCTGTGTCTTGTTAATTCCAAACGTTTTCGGGTGACATGGTCCTAGTCTACTTCACCAAGGCAATGACCTGGCCTATAAAAGAGAGTTTGAGTCATTTGTCAGTTGATGTAATAAAAAAATGTTTAATGTTGGGAAGACCAATGAGTTAATTATTGATTCCAGAAGGACGAGGTGTTCCCTCGGTGATAATAAAGGGTCAGCATATAGAAGTGGTTGAGTCCTGCACATATCCTGCTCTCTACCTGGACAGTAAATTAAAAAGAAAACTGATGTTGTATTCAAAGGGGCTCAGTGAAGAGTTGAGGAAGCTAAGATCCTTTTGATATCGGTGACAAGCTTTTACACGTTTTGTTTTTATTGTGGAATCTTAGCTAGTGTCCTCTTGACGATAAAGACAGGATCAATGAGCTGACCAGAAAGAATGTCTCAGTGCTTGGCCTTACCCCAGACTCTCTTCAGGTCACTGTATACAAGTTAACAGATACAAGTGTCTACACTGTGTTTACTGACTCAGGTCTTTTGTCAGATCTTTGAATAAACACTTCAGATGTAGCAGCTGTTAATGTCTCAAAGTATTTATTTGTTGCACTGTGTAGTTGTGTACTGTGAATATAATGTCTGTTTGAAAGTTGATTTGGTGACTTTTGTCCCATGTTGGTGTCTTTTTCTCTTAGGGGTAACCTCGATCGTCTACATTCAGGCATTGACCTCGCTAAGAAGAAGCTGATTGCCATCCAGCAGACTGTCGCCAGCTGCATCTGTACCAACCTCATCCTCTCACAGGGACCCTTCCTCTACTGCTACCTCATGGAGGTAAGAGTGTCTGTATGACCTGCAGGTGTGTGTGTGTGGGTGCTGCTTCCCATCAGTAGATCCTGCTCAGCTCATGCTTCCTCCTGCTCTTTCATGTGTAGGGAACGCCTGACGTGAAGCTCTTTTCTAGGCCCATGGCCTTAACTCTGCTCTGCAAGTACCTCCTGAAGGCTTTTGTCCATTCTGTAAGTATCTTATTCAGACTGTGAGAGAAGAAGCTTTTAACTGTATTGAAAACACGTTGTTGTTGTCGGTGTCACTCTTTCACTCGTGGTGTTTTGTTTTTGTTGTGTGGGTTAGGCGAGGAATAAGCGCTGCAAACTGCTTCCTCTCATCATGGCTGCTCCAAAGGACGTGGAGAAGGGAACCGTCATTGTTGTGGGAATCCCACCCGAGTCTGAAACATCTGACAAGAAGAAGTAAGATCTCTATTTTTAAATATGTAGGATGTTACCAAAACATTATGAGCAGAGCTAAGAATATACTTGATAAAAACAAATGTTTCCCCAATATACCACTCGAAAGTGCAATACCTTATTTATAGTTCTGTATCTGCCGATTAATCGATTGGTCTATAAAATGGTAAAGAATATCCATCTCAGTTTCTCAAAGGTGATGTCTTTAAATTAAATGTCTTATTTTATCAGTCAGAAAACCCAAAGATTTGTTTGATCTTGACCAAAGACTAATTGTTGCAGCCTTATTTATTAACAAAGCTGTTTTTCAATGTTCCAATATTATGTTATGTCTTCAGACTGCTCGAGAAAAGAAAGTCTTCACATTAGAATAGTTGACACCAGTGAACTGTTGTTGCTTGAAAAATGACTGAAACAATTAACTGATTATCAAAATAGTTGCCTTTTTAATTCTCTGTTAGTCGACTAAGAGATTAATCAACTCATTCTGTGTTGTAAGCAGCAGAAATTGCCTCATTTCCACCACTCTCATCCTTTTTGTTCTGCACTCCTAAAAGTTTCTTTGGTCGAGCATTTGAGAAAGCTTCA
Source organism: Cottoperca gobio (assembly GCF_900634415.1). Classification (NCBI taxonomy): domain Eukaryota; kingdom Metazoa; phylum Chordata; class Actinopteri; order Perciformes; family Bovichtidae; genus Cottoperca; species Cottoperca gobio. The sequence goes on from NC_041363.1 coordinate 17,254,782, forward strand.
GAGAGCACCAGCTCCAGAACTCTTCATGACAACTTCGACACTTCAAGTAAGATAAATAATGTCCTTTACTTTTCTAATGTGCTGTGTTTTAGTCCTCCATAAATCTTATACGTGTGGAGTCCATCGAGACACTAGGTGGCAGCCTTGTCTTCATTTCTAGTAGAGCCTCTGGTTCTGTGAATCTTGGAGTTTTGTTCTGAGTGTTAGTTGAGGTTCTTTGTCTGCAATATAACTTCACCTCAGTCATGTTTCATATGCATAAGAAGACGTTTTGAGTGTTTCTTCACCTTCCTGTCCTAAACATTTATCCCAAACTGCCTTTTGTCTCCTGACAGATGTGTCAACTGTTTCTTTGAGCATTTATTCATTCGTACTTGTTTTGTTTCTCTGCAGTAATTGAACTGAAGACTGAGGACAGGAGCAAGTTTCTGGATGCTCTCATCACCCTCCTGTCATGAGGGGGAACGTGAGCATCATGTTTTGAGAAGAGTGCTGCCTTCTGTTGTTCACGTCTTTATGTCAGACATGTACAGTATAACCAGTACAAGAGCTTTATGATTTCAATGTTTTTTAATAATGTTTGTGTCTATATTGTACAGTCTTTTTGTAAATGTGTGAAGTCTTATTTTTCTTTTAAATTCTTGTTGTAACCTCTGTCTTTTATTCTGTCTGTATGTGAGTGGTTTATCACATTTTAAACGTGTTTAATAAATCGTAGTAAGTTGCTTAAATGCTTTGTTTGTCACAGTTAGTGTTTCTAGGAGTTTGAGAAATGAGAGCTGTGAAATATAGGAAACTAGACTCTTTAGTCTTGTATAAATATGACCACCTTGTTTGATTCATATTGTTATCTGGTACTCTTATGTTTTTATATTTGTGTTGCGCTTTTGCTGTCCAGTCTCTAAATAAGAGATCCCCTGTCCCACAGGGATTACCTGTTTTACTTCACGTAAAATAAATTCTTGCTGTCAGACATTTTAGACAGAAGTTAAATTACAGGCTCATTTTAAATACTCTGAATCAAGTCCTTTTTCATTTCCTAACCACTATTCAGGGACCTAGAAGAGTGTTTCCTGCACATGAATCCAGTAATGTACCCACTTTGAAATATTCTTTCAGCCAAGTAACCCTTGACTAGCACAAAACATCACGCACTTAGAATTTAGTGAGAAACATCAGGATAATCTGCCAATACCAACCCTGATCATATCTCAGTGGTATTTGTTCCCCAAAATCTGTATACCTCATTTAATTGGATAATTGTTATGAAAGGTAAAATGAGAACAGGGAGGTAATTTTATATTGACCACAACCAGATTCCCCTAATAAGATCTGTATTGGCACAGATGCAGCATGTCTGTTTTATATAATTCATTTTTAAAAAGATCATTTTTGTGGCCTTTTATTGTAGCTGGAGAGACAGGAAGTGGGGAGGGGACCACGTGCCGCGGGTGTTGTAAATCCCAGTGCTACTTGAAAAATATAGAAACTAAACCTTGAAACAGCTGTTTGCAGTCCCCATAATAGAGTGGCAGAGTGGTGAGCAATTCAACCGGTTAATAATTTCCTCTCTTAAATTTTAATTCAGCCGACAGACTGAAGTATTCCTCAAGGACAAACTAAATTTATAGAAAGAAAAGAAAGTGAATTTTCTATTGTTTTTGTTTTTTTTATGGTCCCACTGACCACCATAGTTGGTTTGTGGGCAAAAAGACCACAAGGACCTAATCTTTTTGTCAGAAGGGAAGTTTAACTTTCTCTTGTGACATAAAACAAAGTTCTGGCAGAGTGTTGGCGGTCACAGCTGGCCTTACTGATTACAGTCTTTTCATCTTGATCCAATCTGTTGTTTTGCAGACACACAACTTGTGCTTCCACAGAAAGTAATGGAAAAATATGGTATTTGTGAGTGAAAATATTCTAGGTTTAATGAACTTAACTTGTGGGCTCATGTGGGGCAAAGGTGAGTTCTGTGACCTTGGCCCACATTGGAGAAAGTAGGCCAGGCCTCCTGGTGGTGATTTGCTGAGAGTGTCTGGAAAGGTGGAGCCTGAGCTGCTCTCTGAGGGGTGATTAAGATCCCTATCGCTCCTGGATCAGGATGCGATCGTGACTTTCAGAGCAGAGGGTGTTTGTGTGGTTTCACAGGAAAGTCCGGACTGAGTGGCAGCAATGGAAATGAAACGTGCCGTGATCAGCATCGAGCTGCAGCAAGGGGATGTTAATGCAAATGGTTATTGTGTTAGTTGAGGTTGTGTCCATCACGTCACTGTGTATGAATGTGAACATCTCGCTGCTTCCCCTGGGTCAACTGTTTGAGAACTATTTACATCCGTAATGATATTGTTTATAGTCACAGCAGAGTAATCAGTTATCCAGGAGTAATAATGCCCCAAACTGTTCGTGAGAAAGGGAAACACATTTATATCATTAACAGGGTGGAGAGACGTAATCATCAGTAATTACTGATAAATGTGTCTTCAGCCTCTCTGTCTGTCCCTCTTATCTCCCCTACTCTCTTTTAGGTTGTTGGTTTCTTGTTATGGTGAGTGCAAGTTTCAAATGTATTTTAGTTGGTTGAGAAAATGTAATTGCAAGGTCTATTTAATATGTTCCTGGAAATTTTGGTTATATCATGATCTACATGAAATGTATGCTTTTCTGAGCACTTTGGAGGCCTTTGTGTCGGCTAAAAATCTGAGGTTCAAAGTTCACTCCTGACCATGACCAGTGTGAAGGAGTTAGGGGGAGCTATTAGCATTGAGTGTTTAATTAGTGTTTTATCATCCAAGACTAAGAATGGTTGTTTTTTCGTTAGCTTAGAATGAGCCCTTTATATCTTCAAAGGGAGCGGAGTCCGCTATGTTGCACCGCCATGTTTCTACAGTAGCTCAGAACGGACAAACACGCAGAGAGGGCCTTTCATGTTACCTGAAGGCCCCCATAGTTCTCCAACACGCTTTGGAAAGGGAGAACTGGGCGGAGGGGTATTCAGTTGGTTGCAATCTGCAACCTCACCGCTAGATGCCACTAAATGTATTTACTTCTTGAGATAAGACCACAGTTCATCTGTGATATGCTAAAACTAGTATCACAGCAGCACAAATAAAGTGGATTCATAAAAAGTGAACTGATCACTTTTAATTCACTGAAGTAATTTCTCTATTCCTATCTAACGTTAGTTAGTGCTGTAAAGCTGTAGCAGCAAAACCCTGACGGTGTTTTATTGCTTTTGTAAATGAAAATGTTCAATCACACGAAGATTTTTTTCTTTCAAAAGTTAATTTCTTTTTAAATGCTCAGAAATAAATATCTAAATTTGAAAATATGATTATATGACAACTGGGTGAAGTCCTGTTGCGGATGAAGATCATGTAATATGATCAAAAGCTTGCAACAGCTAATAAATAACACTTGTGGTGCTTGTTGTTTTTTTAACTGTTGTTTCTTAGATCAAGAATGAACTTTGAACCTCATGTTTTAGTTATACTTTAGTTTTCTTTTACTTTTAGTGTCTCGATGTGTTTTTTTTCTTCCGTCTTCTCTTTGTTTAGGACAGGATCGAGCCTAAACAACTGTTATCAATCACCTGACGCTCACCTGCTGGATGAGCAGAGACTGCTTTATCGTCAGTCGATCTATTGATGTCCCAGTGAGGACATCCACCTGTTCAGCCCATCATTTGGCCTTCTCCCCTCAGCTATCAATCACTTTGCTCTCCATCCCCCCTTTTGCACCTCTGGTGAAGTGGGGCCACTGCCCTTTCCGCCGCTCTGCATCTGAGGAATGTGGCATGCAACATACCCAACACACACACACACACACACACACACACACACACACACACACACACACACACAAACTGAGGGGAAACATATCCCCAAAGGCAGCCGATGTGTGCGGAGCGGCATTTTTGAAGGCCTCACACTCAAACATGTCGGGTCGCCTTGTACTCCTCAGGGGTGAGCGGCTGAGTGGAGCTTTAGGGGATGTTCGTGGGAGTAGGTGATAGGCGCGATAGTAGAACTTTACCATATTAACCATGTACACTTACCTGTGCTTGAGATTTGATATTGTGCATAACTACAGAAGCTATATGCAACTTGTCATACATAAACCAAAGAAAAAAGGGCACAGTGCAACTTATATTTGAACATCATCCTTTGTAACAAACAGGTGCATGCTTAAGATAAGTTAAGATCTTCCTTTATTAGTCCCACAATGGGGAGTGCTGTCACAGTGTCCTGCATGGGGTGGGACATGTTCTCCATCAGAGATGATAGCTTAGCCCTCATTCTCCTTTCTCCCAACATGTCCACAGCATCGAGGGGGCATCCCAGGACAGAGATGGTCTGTTAAGTCTCTTCTACCCAATTCTAAATGTTGGATAGCCGATACGATTCGGTGCAGAGTAAAGCTGTATATTTTTGAGACAGATTGACAGATTGTCTTTTTGTTTAGTTGTTTGTACATAAATGCATAACATATACAAACATATCGATAAGGATCATTTAAAGATCCCCTTCAGACATGATTTATAAGACATAAAAAGAAGATGAATAATAATTTGTGTGCAATTAGTTTTTTTCTGCAACAAATGTCCAGTTAACTGCTTAAAGAAACCTTCAAAGTACATTACACCTTCTCTTACTCGCTATACAGCTGAAGACAGAGCACTTTGTCTTTAAGGGGAATTTTTGTAATATTTCTTGTGAAGAATGAAGACATATTCTCCATCTCGCACACGCACATGCACAGGCTCAGTATGTGGTAAACCAAACAAACTTCCTATACTGTACAAACATTTTACTAAAATCCACCATCGTCAAAAACAATAATTACCTCCTCACTTCAGACGTGCTGCTGCTGGTAGTTTCATGTCAGCCTGTCAGCCCACAGATGCCCTTAATGATCCCTAACTCCTGTGACCTTTAACCCCTCGAGCCCCCTCACAGTTGGGGTGTTATTCCCTGAATCGCTCTCCTCTCTGCCATTGTTTTAAAGTGCTTTCAGGCAAAAGAGATTAGGATTGCCTGGAAAAATGTTTGCATGAATTTGGTCCTTCCTGATGTTGACTGAATTCTGTGGCTGAATCGGCTCAATTCAGACATACTGCAAGTCCACTGAAATGAGTTGTGTAGTTGGCATTTATTTCAATACATAATAATTAAATATTAAATACATAGGGCATATCATTTATTTTTTATTCCATCTACACTTCACAGTAATGTTTTCACTGCTCTGCACCTCATGATTGAGAAACATGAACCACAGTTATCTGAAAATGACCAGCCTGTAATCTCTAGGACTTCTTCTGCTTAAATACTGTGACGGACATCTGATTAACCAAATAAATAAAAATAAATACTTATTTATAAATACAATCATACATACACATTACACATTCATTCACAGTTCATAAATTATGAGCAATTCTTGATGAACAGGTCAGCAACAGTTCATTAAAATGAATAAATTAAAGTAAATGTTGAGTGGCTGGGCTGTGACGCCACATTTAAAGGAATAGAGCGTCATTTTGGGAAAATGCTTATTTGCTTTCTTGCTGAGAGTTTGAGAAGAAGATTGATATCACTTTCATGCTTGTGTTTTTAAATGTGACAGTACAATCTTTACACCTGATAATCCAAATATTGTCATTGTATGGCGAGATTAAGGTCCTTCATTGCTCCAATAACCACCCGTCCCTCGCTGTCTCTCTGTAAATATCCTCATACTGCTGGAATATTACATTGCCTCATGTTTGCTGGGCAATCATTTAATCAAATACAAATTGTTTTAGGAATATACACCACAGAATAAGAAGAAAAAGTGAAGGTGTTGTAACTAGATTTTAACCCTCTTCAAGACCTTCAAAAAGATCGCCAAGATCAACACAAAATGAAAGTTCCCTGTAGTTGCAATTAGTCATGCATGGGGCTTTTCAGGCTCCTGGGGCTCTGGCCAGTTGCTGCTTCTTTATTTAAGATGGAGTACGTAGTATGTATGTAGTAGTTTATATGTAAATATGTTTTCCACAGCTTACACAGACACTGGGATACCAGCACGGAAAAGTGAAAGGAGGCCAGGCTGAAAACACAACAGCTTCATTCTGCAGTCGGTGTCTTTTCTTTCACTCGCAGCGGTGGGTAGCTCAGCCATGCTGGACTCCCTTTAGTGGATGACATGCACTACAACTTTCATTCTTAAAAATACACTGCGGCCCCATGCACAAAGACAGAGAAAAGAGCACAGAAAGAGAACGAGAAATAAAACACTTAAACATGGGTTTGTTTGGTTATATATGTGACTTTTCCACATATGAAGTGTTGCCTTCTCCAAGTCCTGAGAATAACAAGCAAGAGTTTGACTGCAAGATGCAATTAGTACACCTCGAAATCCTGTTTGTGTGTCTGTTTGTTTACTTAGCTACTGATTGCAATATCCTATTTTAATATGGGACTCCAAATTACCAGAAGACGCTAAAGCTAAAAGCAACACCACCTGTGCCACTGTGATTGCAAACATGGGGTATAAACACTGGTGTGGTGAGCTGCTGCAGCCCTCCGTGTTGGAGTTTCTTTATTCCTGACTGACATACATTTAGCTAACCATGCCAAATCAGAAATGTCTACTGATTCTACCGAGACATTCCTCACGCTGCCAGTCCTCCTCTTCATCTCAGCAGAGGGCTGTCATTCACCTCTTTGTCTGCGCCACCTTCATGTCTGTATGTGTGTGTGAGTATTTAAAATTGCCTCCTTCATGATAATATACTCTATGGAAACATGTCTTCACTCAGTCAGGCATGAAAGGAGTTGAGACTCCCTGTTTTCGACTTCTCCTCTCTCATATTTTTGAGATAAAACCTTCACTGTGCACTCTATTTATCAGTCTGTTGAGAAAACACTTCATCTCTTGCTGTAAAACTGTTTTTGGCTTATCTCAAATTACACATCAATACTTGAATTTTGTGTGGTTTTGGGGAAGTGTGATTGACTTTTTGGCAGCACTTTTTTATACTTATTAAGGTTATGTTAGGCTGTTCAGGTGTGACCCTACAACAGTATTAATATTTGTGACATTGCATTAAAAAGCAATTTTCCCCTTAACCTCTTACTACTCAGTCTACAGCCGTCACAGAGCAACATTATCATTTATTAGAAGTCATGTTTCTGACCACCTGGTTAATGTAAGTGCAATTGTCATTTTATTGTGGTTGCCACCGACCCCTGAGCTCTAAATGCTCCACTATGTCCACCAGCTACTCTCTACCTGTGTCTGTCTGCCGTTTGGTGCTGAGCAGGAAGTGTACAGTAGGTTTTTAAAAAGCTTTTTCACTGAAAACAGCTGCCTGCTGCGGCCAAGAATGACGCTATGATAACACTTTATCTATGCTTTATCACATTCATGTTGAGTGAAATGCTCAAATCCAAGTTGCTTTGTTGTCTAAAGACCCATCGTTTGTTATTGTATACACATTTCCTTGTACTCGGCTTGAAATATACTGCAGATATCTGATACATTTGGAAACCTTAGAAACTTGACTATAATTCAAAGTAACACTATATGGATTTAAACTGTACTCGTCTACATGGAATGATGGGAAGGGTTTTAATCTCTGCAGTTAGTATTTAGAAATGGTATGTCGCATAATGAGGTAAATAATTATTTTATTACTCATTTCCTGAGGAAATGACCTCATGTGAAACTTTATTTCTGCCTGTGTCCCAATTTGTTTTGCGTGAAATGGTTTTCACGTGTTGTTGTGGTCCTATAAAAACTGTCACCAAATATGTCTGCTTTTCATGAGCTAAGAAAACAGACTTGTTTTCAATTTGTGACATTTTAAAATTAGTTATTTAGCTTAATAAGTAGGTGAATTTCAACAACCATTAAAGAAAAACTTTCATTTATATGAAAAAAATCTAAATCATCAAAATTGAACTTACCAGTGTGTGTGTGTGTGTGTGTGTGTGTGTGTGTGTGTGTGTGTGTGTGTGTGTGTGTGTGTGTGTGTGTGTGTGTGTGTGTGTGTGTGTGTGTGAAAGCACTCCCTCTCACACACACACAGACTCACTCCACCCCTCCTCCTCTCACACACCCTCCATGTTCCTTCCTGTTTCCTGTTCTGCTGTCCGCTGCACAGGAAGTCGTGCTACTGGGCTGCAAAAAACTAGTGAGTCACAGAGCCTTAAACTGTGCGGACATGCAGGAGAAAAGAAACGTGAGGTTTTCTGATCTCCATCTCTTACCTCTAACATTGTTTCTAAAACAAACGGCTCATGGGGTCTGTAACTCTGTAAACAAAGCCGCATTTTTCCTCCATGTTTAACCACCTGCTGACTGCTGGCTTCAACTCAGTGAGTCAACTCCATCCAGCTGGGACGTCTGTATGCACCTGCTGGCTCTGATGTAAGTCTGAGTCTATCAACAAAACCAACAAGTTATGACTAACTGCTGCAGTCATGGTTGCTTTGAATAATCTACATTATTAAAGGTATTTTTCTGCATTAAAAAGTGTCCATAATCTCAACCAAGGTAATAGTCTGTTCCATTTGGTCGCCTGTAATGGCTGCTAAAAGCTCTCATAAATTGACTTTTTATCCAGTTTTAAGCTATCTTTTTACGATACTCTCTTTAGATCACTATTATTTTTAACTAGATATTTTAACCGGATGAAAGATTTTAGTCATCAGACCTGTGGATCTTAAGTTAGCAAAGAAACAAGCTGAGAAAGGTTTGCAACAGCTGAGCAGCGTCGAGAAACACTGATTTTTTTTCCCCATCGTCTTAACTGGGTTTTTTATCACAAGGGTCTGTTTATTTTGGAGGGGAGGAGACCTCTCTGGATAATTTGGCTTCCAGTAAAAACCTTCTGAACGATGAACGATGAACGCTGAAGGATTCTTTACCTTGACAAACTACTAATGCTACTTCACAACGCCACCAAACTCCGTCTTTTGTTATTCTTTTGGTTGAGAGACCCCCTAGTGGCAGCAAATTAAATCGTGCGTTTGAATGAAATTAAAACTTAAAATTGGCAAACTTTCATAAACTGTGTCAGCTCATGGAAAGTTGATGGGACAGGTGGTGGGAGGAGCTCGGGGATTGAGGCTTGTGACTGCCCATCAAATGCGTTGGATTCTGCTTTGATGAGATCATGCCTGGTCAGTTGAGGGAAGTAACTTTCAACTCGCCTGATCTGAGACCAGCACGCAACCTGACCGACTTCTGACATGACCTTAACCTTGTGGCCCTCACTCCGCCGGCTCAGGGAGGTCAAGTTTAGAGGTCAAAATGTTTCTCTGTTGTGTTATGTCATCTATTCCTATGCGCCATTTCTGAGACATCAGCAACATTTATTTATTTCTCATTTGTTTATATTCATGTTTTCACTCCCTTTGACCAGAGGAAGTGTTTATGTTTCTAAATGTATGGCAACACTTAGCATTTGCTCTTATAATAAAACACAATGAAACGAATGTGTTTCTGCTGTCACAGCTCTTTTTCCAGTGACCATTACAGGCTTTAAGCAAATCCCTCCTTCATCTTGTAGACGTGTGTGTGTGTGTGTGTGTGTGTGTGTGTGTGTGTGTGTGTGTGTGTGTGTGTGTGTGTGTGTGTGTGTGTGTGTGTGTGTGTGTCCATGCTTGCAGGAATGTCTGCTGGCCGGGCCTTTTATTAGGCTCATCCATACCACCACATTATAGGCTCCCGTAACCAGGCAACTGCAGGTTTTGGCTGGTTACCATAGCGAGTGCCCATTGAGTGACGTCGCTGGCCCTATTTGCCCCTCTCCTCCTCTCCTCGTTGGAATGAGGGCCTTTTTAAAGGTGCACCCCCCCTAACTCTCTCCACACACAGCGCTTCGTCACCCTCTGTGTGGTGACTAGAGGAGTGGAACTAACAATCCCACAAAAACATCTCACTGAGGCAGACCAGACTGGACCTGAGGGAGTGTCTTTGTGTAGAAAAACCCGTACAGACCCCAAAATAGGAACACCTACTGTAGCTAACTGTACTGAGAGTGCTGGGCAGTACTGACAAAATCACATATCACAGTATTTATTAACGTGTATAGTCATTTCAGTCAGTAACTACTATCTAAAAAAGTTTTAAAACTTCTCAACTGCACTGAAGCCCAGCAGACTGGATAAATATTATATTCAAGCATTATAATACAACGCTAATAAAGTAGCAATTATTTTTATTACCAATGTTTTGCTCAATTATTTGATTGATTATTTGTTTGTTCATGTCAAATGTTAGAGCTAGCTAGAAACATTTGCGGTCTATCGTAAAACATTTTAATTTAGGGTCCCTATGACAGCTATCTTGGAAAAGTGTGATACGGATGAATTTACTGCTGATCAGACCACAAATGAGACAAGAATGAACTAGCTAGCGCTACCCGCTTTTTTCATCTATAAAATGTATTCAATAATTATTAAAATAGTTGCCAATTCATTTTTGGTTGATCAATGAGCTAACTGTTTCAGCTCTACGTGAAAGATCATTCTTCACCTTGGAAGTATTAGATATGGAGAGAATTAGATAGATATTACATAGATAGAGAGATATTAGATATAGAGATAATAACTATTCTAAAATGTAACAAAACAATCCCAACTCAAGCCACACTTAGGCTGGTACACTATTTCTTAAGACCTTTCATCCAAAATCACATGATCACATCAACGCATAGAGATTGCTCATTTGAAGTGGACCTTGAGTTCAGATTGTCTTGTCCAACAACTATTTTCATGTTTAACTATCAGGCCAAAACAGACGAGAAGTCCTATAAATGCTGAGGGTGAAATCACAACTTGTCAACAGATCCGTCTCCATGACAACTGAGCAAAACCTCCATGGAGTGATGAAGACCATGTTATATGGTCGAAATCTCTGGGAAATGATTGTACCTAAGCAGTGAGTTGTTGTGAATGATATTGTCTGGTAAATAATAAAAGTAACCTATGGTAGAATCAAAAATATTGATTTTATTAGATGTTCTCCTGTGAAAACCAAAAATATGGCCACGCAGAAAGTCTGAGTACAGTCAGGGGAGACTATTCAGACTTTCTGCGTGGCCATATTTTCAACTTTTAAGAGGACATATGACCTGCTAAGATTCTTAAGTGACCAGCAAAATAAGTCTGGATAAGCTTTTGTAATCCAGTCACAGTGTTAAACCAGAGGACTGGTACTCATAGACTGAAATGCCTTGTGTTCTTCTGTTGTTGTTCTATCCTGTGGCCTAAATTGAATACCTTTATCACAATATTGTAAATCATCCGCTATATGGATACATATGGTGCCCAGGAAGCAGCTGTGGATAAACTAATTGCTTCAAAGTGGTGGTGTGTAATCTTTTGTGGAAAAGCACATCTGTCTTAGCACCGCCCTGATGGAGGGAGATGGGGCTGCGACGACGAATGAATGGAGTGACTTGCGGGAAGACGATTCCAGCAACTTCTCCATAGCTCCAATTTGAACGCCTTTCATTGACTGCGGACGAGGAGGGGTGGGCTGGTGGGGGTTGTGGAGTATTGTGAGTTGAACAGCAGAGCCCCACTCTGGCTGAATGGGCATTGTCATCTAGATTTCTATGGCTAACCAAAATACTTTCTCCCGCCGTGGGGGTTTATGGATTCACGGTGGGAACGGCATGCATTACGCACAGCCGTGGAGCTCTCCTGCCGCTGCACACCATCACAACTCAGTCGTCAGTGTTTTTGTTTGTTTAAAAACACACTTAAACTAAAGATTTCAGACAATATATTCAGTTTAATCTTAATAAAATGACACAATATTGCATCTTCATATACAATGAAATCATTACATAAACCAACCAACAGAAAACAAAGTTTATTCCTAGAATTTCTGAAAAGAAAAGACTGCCTGCAGTGACAATGAGGCAAAAAACGGTGCAGGTGTTGAATGCAGCCGAATAACGGACTGTAACATTTCATGTTGTGACCTACAGATCCCAGGCTCCCCGAAATCTACAAGTCCAAAATTAGACCGCAAACTTCAGAGTCACCGCCATCAACTTCTGAACAAGACAAAAGCCTGTGTGGGATTTATTGGTGCTTTAACATATGTACACCTTTCTTCTTCGTTCTTTATCGCTATTAGACATTGCTTTGAGTCCTCAACATGTCGGCGTAGTTCCACTGAAGGAAATGGGTCTTTGAATGTGTGGGAGTGCAATCATTCTCAGTTTCTGTACAAGTTTGTGCTGACAATGCACATCAAGGCAAAAGAACAGTGTAAATATTCAATGGCAAGAGTTCCTCTAGAAAAGAAAAACTTTGCAGCTACAACGGTAAACAGTTCAAAATACTAATCATTTGAAGATTTACAAAAGCAGGTACCTAACAAAGATACTCCTTTAGTCTTTTTTTTTTTTTAAATCTCCTGTAGATACAAAAAGGGATTTGTGAATTTGCGGTTGTAAAAACAGCAGATGTGCTTCCATTGATTTTCAGAGTTCAGATTTCTAAAAATAAAACTGCAGGTGCAAAGATAACGTCCGTCAAAAGCAGTTTTTCAAAAGCTGCAGGTCACTTTTACGCACCGCCAGCTATGAGCTACACATAATTCCTCTTGTCATAGTCTCCGTTCGGCGTGGCTCTCTTGGTCGGTGCGTATTTTACCGAGTATCCAGAGTTGCCGCTGGAGGGACAGGAGCAGCACAGCAGCGATCCTCCGATCAGCAGCAGCGCTGAGGCCGCCCAGCCGATGTAGAGCGCAGCGCCGATCTCCCTCTTCTTGGATGCGGGCACCTGCGGGTTGTAAAAGTCCGATATGATGCTGTTGGCCATCCAGCAGAGAGGCACCAGCACAAACACACCACTGATGATGAAGGTGGCCCCTCCGGCGTTCACTACCCGGGCTTTGACGTATTCACTGCGGATACAGTTGGTGCACTGCGCCCCCACAATCACAACCATGAGCCCCAGCACGCCCATCACCGAGGAGATGACCGTGAGCGCTCTGGCCGCCTGCAGGTCGTGGGTAAGGGCGAGGACGGAGTTGTGCATCTTGCACTGTATTAGGCCCGTACTCTGCACCACGCACGACATCCACAAGCCGTCCCACATTGTCTGAGCCACCACGATGTTGGCTTCGATGAAAGCCGTCACCTTCCACATGGGCAGCCCGCACGAAACCATCACCAGGAACGAGCCAATTACGCACATCGATAGTCCCAGGATCTCCAGTCCGGCCGACACCATTTTCGCTCTTTAAGTTCAGTTAAATCAATCTGAAACTTTTCAAACTCTCCCCTAATGTATCTTCTTCAGAGCAAGGTGTCTTTATGCTCTTTATCACTTCGTTGTCGCCTCGATGTACAGGAGCGTCAATCGTTAGTTGCGCATCACCACTTACCGCATTTACTCGGAGATGTAAGAGACAGCAGCTCTGAGTCTCTTTGTTAGTGAGGGGATGTGAAAACAACTGGAATCACAGTAGCACCGGACCACGAATATCTGCGGTGTGGGGGGTGCATGGACTCTAGGAGAAACTTTCCTCCAATCAGCTATCGCCGCATCCTCAAGGGACCAATGAAAACGCAGGGAAGTTGTGAGGCTGAATAAAGCGGTCCAGAGCGCATTGTGCGTTTGAACAGTTATTTACAATGAATAGAGGGGACAGGAGAGGGGGTGAAGGCGCACGGGGGGTGTTTTAAGGGTATGGAGCAGCTGAAATGCAGTGGTTGGATGAATCATGGCACTTGTTATTGATTTTTTAGACATGGAGTCTAATGCCACTTGTCTGCCGTATACATATAGCCTAAAATGGTCATTTCACACCCATTGTGATATGTGTTAGGCTTTTAATTGGCTGTCTTAAAATGCCAAACAAGAAGAAAGAAAAGAACATGTCATATTAATTAAAATTTATTGACTTCAATTCGAAGCAGTTTCTGTTTCCTTGATCACTACTAAAACATGTAAAAGGTACTAAGGCTTCCTTTGAGTGAAACGATTTATCATCACACATTAAATTCACTAAATCTTTTGAATGATCAAAAATAGTCATTTTTTGATTCTTGAAATCAAGTTGCTCTGGCTTTTTATCTTTGCTGTTATAGCCTACTTATTAATTAAGCAATGATTTTGTAATTATTGTTGTTATGAATTATGTATTATATTACCATGTTCCTTTATATGTTATTCGTTTTTTTTTTTGTATTGCGTGAGGCGGAGGGTTATGCATGCACCACCCACCACAGTAAAGAATACTTTATGAAATGTAATGACTAGACATTGCTAAAAGTACAAATCTTGCCTTGAAATTATTATTCAAGTTTTCGTTTAGTATTAATTAATAAATTGATTTTTAATTTTAATTGATTTAATATAATGTACTTTCCTTCTGGTAGCCTTATTTCCAACTATAGGTATTCTATAACACGATTTTAAAAGCTCATCATAGGCTGTGTTTTGTACTATACAAACTCTTTATCTGTAAACTAATAAGAGACTTTCAAAGTACGCTAGAATAAAGTGGCATAAAATAGAAATATGGAAATACAAAGATGTAAAATTGTAGCCTACAAAATGTGTAAATATTTATGAACAGTAGGCTACCTATTTTCCACAACTGCATAGCAGATTATAATAGGATGTTTAGTGGTTAATGGTAGGCTATATTGCTAATGGAAACGTCTTGGTTTAATAAAGCTAGTAGGCCTATTTAGAAGAAAACATAATTTGACAAACATAACCTAAAATTTATTTTTCACTAAGCCAATTACAGTTTGTCAGCTTCCAGTTTTAAATGGACAATTTATAAACAGTTCTATGGTACATTAAACATTTCCAACGAGCGTATGAGTCGAGAGGGAAAATAACCCGTTACTGGGCGAATAGTTTAAGAAACTGTAACTCACAGGCAGCCATGTTGGATCTAGGAGGGAGTGGTGTTTTACTGTTCAGCCGTCCCAGCAGTTGAGCCGTAATGGCGTCAGTAGCGCGGCAGAAAGCCGTGTTCAGGGAGGAGGGCGGACTCATGGGGACGGTTTCCGGGTTTCCCTTCCTGGGCTGGGGCAGCGGCAAGAGGCAAACGGCTCCTGTTGATTAACAATAATTCAAAGTTACGCTCAGGTAAGGCACTGCTCAGTGGTTTGTTGCTTTTGTGTTTGTTTTTACAAACTGTTTGAATGAGTCCCAGCATGGGGAAGAAGACACACCGGAGAGGCGGTTGAAGCCTTGCTGGCAACATGACACCAGCCGCGGTAACAACTGCTGCTTGCTAAAGTTTGACATGTAACGTTTACTAAGTTTCAGTGCTGTGTTACACTCAAACTCGGCTTTTCACACGAGGAGAAGACATCACAGTTTAATGAGCTACGGTATTTAACTGCGTGCGTACACATTTTAATGTCATTGTCCCAGTTGATGTTTGGTAAACTCAGTCAGTGTCTGTCAGACTGGGTGTGGTGGACATCCAAATGTTACAGTCACAGAGGCCTTCACACACGTTTCAATCTCCAGTGACTGAAGCATTGATTTATAATCTCCTCGATTATAGGACACAAATGTGCAAGTAAATATTTCCCCCTCTTCAGATTTTCATAACAATGATGATAGCCTTGGTGTCATTGAACTCATTTATTGTCCCATTGTTCCAGTTCATGCTTGATAACTTCAGGGAAACTCCACACTTCAGTGGGCATACATATTCCTAAATCAACCCCATATAAAATCTGCATCAGACATCAAACATGCTTTTCAAAGCATTGACTTCCACAAAGTTCCTGTAAATCTCTTCTTATGTTCCTACATTCCTGAACTCTGAAATCGCTTTCTAACATCTGATTAATCCTTGACCTTTGTGAATGCACATTTGTGCAAAATACATCTTGTGTTTAGACAACTTTACAATAACAGTGGGAAACAATGACATTCACATTATGTGTCTGTCTAAGATGTGGCGGAGGGCCACTATTGAAGAGTTATCATCCATCTTTGCTTGTGTTTATGGCTCAGTGAAAACATGCATATTTCACTTCCTTTCTTGCTGAGTGGTGAACTCTATGGGCACGATGGCAGGTGGTGTGAGCTGTTATCTCGGGCTGGCAGCTGCCCTTTACTTCAGAAACAATTTAGCTTTTTATCCAGCTGGACACAGATCAGTTTGCTATCAGAAGGATAACATTTCTTAGTACTGAAAGACATCTCAGGGCTCTGATCCAGCACCTTCACCGCTCTCTTACCTTTCCCCTTCCTGCAACTTTATCTCACAAACACTGGCGGGCACAGGAGCGCCAGGGAAGACATCTGTCTGACACTATAAACTACAGGGGGATGTTTCCTCTCGTTTAGCACTATGGTGCGAATGGAAAAGCAAAACTTGATTCAAATTGGTAGACCTGAACTATTGTGTCAGAGATTTGAATAATGGTGTTACACGGCAGGATACCTTTTGTTCACTAGAAACACTGGGTGAAAAAACGTTATCAAAATAACTTTGAGCCCTTCAAGTACCAGATTTATTCTGATAACATTGTCATATTTGACATTTGATTTACTTTCATCCACTATGCTGTAGTCGGTCAAGTAGATGTTTAGGGCTGCAATTTACTCTTGCATAATTGAATAATCTGTCATGACAATATATATTGTGAAATTGTTATTGTTTGCGAAAATTCAACTGAGATGGATTAACTGGCAAAAAGAACGTCTGCTTCTGGCAAATTAAGCACATGAAATTCCTGGCAAGTCCTGCTCATTTTACTCATTGAGTTGCAACATTGTCCATAATGTTGATGTTAAGAGATATTAAAGGGATATCTACCTAATTAGTAATGGTATGGTAAGTTCTCTTATTGCCCAACCCTAATATCTCAAATATTTTTGAGATCAATTGTTTCGTACGATTAATTAACACAAACATTTTAAAGAAATGTCCATCAAAATTTCCCAGAGCACAAAAGTGACCTCTTCAAATTCCTTGTTTTGTGTGACCAAGAGCCCTAAAACCAAATACATTAACTTAGTTCAACACAATAAAGAAACTGGAATGGCATTTTTGCTTGTTAAATTACTTTATGATTAATTGTTGCTCTTTCATTTTCTGTTGATTGACACTTTCTTACTTAATAATATACAAGAAATATATGCAAGTTATAAAAAAGCATAGCGATTTGAGTTGTGATTCAAGAGTTGTCCTTTATTCTGTCATTTATTTATTTAATCCTTTTCAATATTCTCCCATTCAAATGCCGATTTACCAAACATAATTATACAGATCATTCCATGGCCAGAAACGAGCATGGAGATTAAAAAAATGATATGAGCTGCACTAAAATGTTGGTTTCACAATTAATCATCCACATAGAGATCTTTTTCATTTTGCTGTACAGCAGCTGTGTGAGTACCAGAGTGTTAGGATAACATTTTGTTGCTGTATGACTCCCACTTGTTTTTAGTCATTTCCTCTTCTGTCCCCATCATCATAAACGGCCCATCCTGTGCTTTAAACTCTGTTTGTGTGTTATGAACAGGCCTGCTGGTTTCCTCATGGTTGAAAGGCTTTTCTATTCCGCTTATTGTGGCTTTTTTCCCTCTCTCTGGGCTCGTATTGTAAAGCCACATTTAAAAAAAAAAAAAATCAGTATTGTATTATTATTTCTGTTGCCCATCACCATTACCTTTGGCCCCCAAGAGCTACTTAATAACAGTCTAGCCCCCCTGTTTATGTGTTGCTGTGTGTGTCTTTACATGTGTCAAACATCACTTTATTATGCTCCATAGCTCTTGGGTCCCTGTTGCTGTGATCAGTTGCCAGTAAAATCCCATTTTTGTTGTTGTGCCACTGAGTTCACTAAATCTCCATGGTGCGAAATTATTGTTTCAATGTTTCAAATAAGAGCAAAAAGGCTTTAATCCACCGAGAGCGGGTGTGCAGACCCTTGACACTGCTTGTCAGGAAGGAGAATAGTTTTACCAGCACTGCTGCCCCTTCATGGCTTCACTCCAACCAATAAGTCAACTGTTAATGCATTACATGCCAAGAACTTCGGCTTTACTAAGGTGGTATTCTTTCCCTTTTGGCCCTAACTGTTTAATCTCCCCCACGTCTGGCCGGTTGATTAGCTGTGTGTATGTGAGTAAGCAGCTCAGCAGCCCGGCCGATTAAATGGCCATTATTAAGAGAGTATTATTGAATTGTGCCTCCTGCCTGTCTGTCCTGTTGTGTTGCCTTTGTGATATTACAACTGCGATATTGGAACGGTTTAATTAATCTGCTGCCGGACTAATGCTGGTTCCCACAGAGCCTGTCGAGGAATAACACTTGTGTGTGTGATGCACATGAATACTCCTGTGTGGGCCGCTACATTAAATTAGATGTTCATTAACAATGAAAACACATTTAATATCGTTTTTGCTGTGTTTTAATGGCTGAACCTAATGATTTAAGCCACGCTTGTGTTGTGGCTCTTGGGAAGGTCAGTCTATCACTTTGCTCCAAACTAGACTTGTTCTTTCGTGCCACCATGAGATTGACATTTTAGTTTTTTTGTGAAATATCTCAACCACTAATGTATGTATTGTACAGAAATTCAAATACCCAGAGTATGTATCCTAACAACTTTGGTGATCTTCTGAACTTTTCTCTAGCTACACCATGGGGTTGACATTTGAGGTTTTTAAGAATCAATGTCTCAACAACCTTTGGATGGACTGCCATGACATTTGGTACACACATTGTTGTTCTCCACAGGATGGATTTTCTTAACTTTGGTGATTCCAGTGTCCATCATACTTTCCCGGAGACCAAGTTGACATATGCAAATGTATTGTTTTGAAAAAAACATACTTTCTTTTTTATTTATTTACATTTTCATAGGCGTCATAGCCTGTTTGTTTGACTGGGTTCACCTTTAGACCTCTACAGTCCTTACCCGGCAGCCCTCCACCCTATATTATTTATTTTTGACCTCTCCCCTTTCTGTTCTGGCATGTGGTCGGACCTGAATCTGGTCAGGGGTGAGGCACGTGTTCTCCCTCCTCCCCATAGCTGAGCTGCCGTGTATAGGAAAGGCTTCAGGAACCAGAGGGATAAACAGCCATTGTTCTCCCTGGGGCCTGGTGAAACCACCTTGTCAGTATGAGAGATCTCTGCCCAATTTCATGTAGATACAGGGGGCCCCCCGACTAACATCTAATAGATTTAACAGTGTGAAGTGGTTCTCCAAGTGTCCACAAATGTGCGTTTATCGCAAGCCAATGGAGAAAGGTCAATCCAGATTCCCATGCCACCTCTTTTTCCCCATTACATAACCAGAGTACATCTCCTTTTGGCACACACGGCAGCCTGCCTCTTTCTAATGCTTATCACACTCCACCTGTCAAGGGCCAGTGTGTTGGTGATAAAATGGAGCCTGTTCTTCCTGCTCAGTCATTATGTAGCTAATTTATCAAACGGGTTTGTTGCTCTGTCGTCTGTTCAGGGTCATAGAGTGGGACAGGAGCACGGGGTACATACGACAGTTTAATAAGAGTCTGGGAACAGACTTGTTGCCCTGAGCTCTTAATCTCTGCTACTTCCGTGTGATAGTGTTAAAGAACAGTGTAGTCGTTGGCCTAAGTGAACGTCTCAACATGGACTCAATGTATGTTGTTACAACATAAATATAATGAGGTGGAGTTATCTTGTGTGATTCCTGCTTCAAAAAAGTGAGCCACATAGAAACAAAGATAATACTAGA
The DNA here is from genome assembly GCF_900634415.1 of Cottoperca gobio. NCBI lineage: Eukaryota > Metazoa > Chordata > Actinopteri > Perciformes > Bovichtidae > Cottoperca > Cottoperca gobio. The sequence goes on from NC_041363.1 coordinate 17,274,508, forward strand.
ATCTAATACTACATCTACTACTTGAAGATTTGTGATTTAAAGATAACCGTGGGTCTTCATTGCCTGTCTAATTGCTATCTTATGGCTACAAAGAGGCAAAGTCCCTTTCCTATCCCGTGTCCTTGATGGGACTTTGTTTCTGAAAACAATGTCAAGAAAGTCACAGTTTGTCATATTACTAGGGCTGTCAAGCGATTATATATTAAAAAATAAAAAAATAAAAATAATAATAATCTAATTAATTACATGCTTTGTGATTAATTAATCTAAATTAATCTCATATCAATATTTGCTGTGAGAAGCATTTCAAAATATTCAAATGGATTTGCAAGATGAGTGAATCAATGAGTAACATTATGAACTGGTCAACATGTCTTTTATGTCAATACTATTTCTCCAATATTTTGTATGCTTCAATAATCTTAGACATCACAGACCATCAGTTTGACATAAAGTGCAATTTAAAATCTGGCATAAAATCTTTCAATAAACAATATCTTTAAAAGTTGTGTCATTTGACACCATCTGATGGAGTTGTTAATGGTGCTAGGTAGCTCCGAGCTAGCTGCTAAGTGCTTTGCGTTGAGGTGATATTTCATTACATTACAGGCCATTTAGCAGACGCTCTTATCCAGAGCGACTTACATTGAACTAAGTACAGGGACAGTCTCCTTGGAGCAACTCAGGGTTAAGTACCTTGCTCACTTCACCATTTCAGGCTTGAAGTTCTCCGATGGTTCGAACATTCTTTGCTGCAGGAATCGCACAGAACGGAGCATCAACAGTTACATCCGGGACTTTATTAAATGTAAACTTTCCATTCACTGGGCCAAGTAGCGTTTTCTTATCCGCTTCCATCATGTTGACGAGGCTGCTGTGGCCGCACTGCGTCGGTTGACGTAAAGGGTCAAGGGGCATTGATTAATCTGCGTTAATTATTTTGTCGCGTTATTTTTTCTGTGATTAATTAATCGAAATTAACGCACTAATTTGACAGCCCTACATTTTACCATTATGTTTTTTTAAAAGATAATTGTTAGGTCTTTTTGTGCCTTTCATTGTGAAAGGAGCGAGAGGGATGCAGAAAGGGCCCCTGGCCGCTGCTGCAAGGACCTGCTCTACCTGGTGACCTACGGGGGCGCCCCAGTACTATTATGTTTTGTGTGAAACCAATCAGGGAGCCACATCTCTCATCTTGCTAAATGTACGTCACCAACACTAGCGAGCTAGGTAACTTAGCCATGTTCCATGCACACATGTAATGTTATCTTATGTTATGTGTTTTATCCAATGACTCCTGGTCTTTTTATCAGCCGGAATTAAAGGAACGAGCAAGACCCGTCATTCATGTGAGCAAATCTTAGTATGAAACACACAGGCATCGTAGCTTCAGCGATAGAGAAAGTTATGAAGTAATTTAGGCAACTGTTTGGTGTGTAGTCTTTCTATTTATATACTTTCACAGTTGTTTAATTCAACAGTTTTACAACTTACCTATGGCTTTCTTGACTTTTTTGAAATTTATCTTTCCAAAAATCATATGTGTAATTGATGTCCCAATTCAAACGGGATCAAAAGATTAAGATAAAAGATAAAGCCGTACCACTAGACCACTAGGCCATAACCACCCTCACGGATTACTTACAACGATGCATTCTCCTCCTGTCTTGACAATATTTCCCCCATAAAAACCAAACCCGTCTCCTTCACACACTCCGCCCCCTGGTACACTGCCTAACTCCGCCTCCTCAAAGCCAAGGGCCGTTACCTAGAAAGACCTGGATGCCTACAAATCCTTTTAGTTTTTAAAACCAAAACTGACACAATTCACAAACAGCTGGTCGCCTGGTCCTACACGAACCATCATGGACTGTATTATTATTATTATTATTATTAATAATAATAAATGTTTTGGAATGAAGAACCATGATTTAGCTTTCTTAATATACTTAATTTGCCGGATTTTACAAAAACTCACATTCCTGTTTGTTGTTATCTATGAAACAAAGTCTCTAAAGAAATTTACTGAAACTTGAGATGTAAATGTGTTATTTCTAGCATTTCTGGTAAAGATTTGACATAAAGTTTAGTTTTACGAAGAGAGCTTCAATAACCAATTCAAAGCACAATCCATCTGGCAGCAATAACTTTTAATAATATCCTTATATCCCATTTACAGCCTAAATACAGTATGAAAATGTCATATTTGCCAATTATCTTTGTCTAACACTGTAAAAGCAGCAATAATATTAGAAAATCAAAAGAAAATGGGTTCAAACTGAACAAAGGAAGAAAAACTAATCCTACCTAATGTGTGTGTGTGTTAGAAAGCAACATTCAAAATCTGATCAATATATACTTTGGATGGATAAAACATCACCTAAAGAAATAAAACAGAATTCCAAGTTTTAAGTTTAAGCAACCTTTTTCTTTTTTTTAAAAATCTTCAGTGAATTCTTGAGAGATTTTTATCAAGATGCCTGGAAGAAGTATTTTCCTGGCAGGGGGGGGGGGGGGGGGGGGTGTTGTTCTTAACTGTTTAAATCACTAATTGAAATATCTTCTTTTTTTCACCAGAAATCCAGAAAACAACAGCTATGTCTCAGTCTGGAGAGAAAGGGAAAGTGAGTAACAGACTGAAATATCCCCACATTTTCCAGACTAAACTATGACCAATCGACAGAGTATTCAGGAGGGGTTTCTAATAAGGCAGTGGTGATTAAGACTCATTCTACTTGTAATCTCATGCACACACGCTGCACAAGCATCCAGAGAGGAAATCCTGTATAAATGTGTAAGTGTTTCATGGCTAGGCTTACTGCCCGTTGGAATTTCTTAATGTGCATCATCATCAATCTCACTCTTATACGCTCGGATGCATCTTTTACTCACCTCATAAAATTATGAAAAATGTCAGTGAGTGAAAGGAGTAGTAACGCATAGAAAATCACATAACACCAAAGTTACATACATATTGTTTCCTTGTATCTGAGTTACTATGACAATAATATATGTCAATACTTCCCTAACAACTGCAGTTTTGACCCTTTGAACTTTGATTTCTATGTGTTTTGTGCTCTACAGTTCCCAGATGCAACAGGTTACGTAGGGTTTGCCAACCTCCCGAACCAAGTGCACCGAAAATCAGTGAAAAAGGGGTTTGAATTTACCCTTATGGTTGTAGGTGAGTGATCACTCTTTTCTTTTGAAGTAAACTATATGATTTATTTTAGAGAATCAAGTTTTATTTTCCCTTGTCTCTGTTTTACAGGGGAGTCTGGATTGGGAAAATCGACACTTATAAACAGCCTGTTTCTCACTGATCTCTACCCTGAACGCTACATCCCTGGTGCAGCAGGTATACTCCACAGTACACAGACACACACACACTTACACAAATATGCACACTGTAATAATAGAGAAATGTCTGCTGCAAAGTCTCCAGCAGCGCATTATTTCAAGAGGAATGTTGGGAATGCCTTAGTCTGAAAATATGACCCTGCCCTTCTTATGACTTGACTTAGGTTAGGACTTGTTCTGGCTTGAAAACAATTATCCAGGCCCTCCCTGGTCTTGTTTGTGCAGATAAAAAAAAGTAGCTCTTTTAGATGACAAAACCCTTGATTTAATGTTTTACGGTGTATCGACCTTCTTGAAGCAGCCTGCGGTTGTGGCAGCTCTGCGGCCTGTGTAGGCACGTAGCTCAGGCTGGACTTTTGGATATTAATGTTCCACTTGGGTACTGAGGTGTCAATCATTCTAATAAATTATTCCTGTACTTCCACTCCACAGAGAAGATTGAGAGGACGGTGCAGATTGAGGCATCAACTGTGGAGATCGAGGAGAGAGGAGTCAAGCTTCGTCTCACCGTGGTCGACACCCCCGGATACGGCGACGCCATCAACAGCCAGGACTGGTGTGTTTATGTGCCGTGGAGGAGTAGGGAGTGATTACAACTCGGGACATGTTTCCTGTCCAGCATGCTCTCTCATCCTTCCCTCCTGTCCTCAACTACTCCCTTTCTTATGTTTCATCCCAAACTCCCATTTCCTACCTCTACTCCCTCTGCATTCCCTCTATCTAGATTTCCTGCGTGTGTGTCTGTGTGCCATCCTCATGTCAGTTAGTTCAATGTAGCCTCTGTCCAAAATCTATTTCCTGTTGATTGTCCTGCTATAGCTGTACCTTTACTCTCCTGGACCAACATACTCTCCTACAAGGGTGACCCAAAAGGACACAACCAACAAGGAAATAACTGAAAAAAACCCTTCCCATTTGCTTTCTCTCTGCAGAATCTGCTTCTCAATAATTACATAAATATTGTACTAATGTAATTACAAGACGTCAAGTTTTCTGCAACTATACAAAAAGGAGCTGAAATTTTACTTTGACTATCTGAATTTTAAAAGTTTATCTAGTAGACTTTAAAGGGTTTCTCAGCTCGTAAAGGAACATAAACCCCCTCAACTGATACAGTGATGTATCTCCTGACATAACCTGACAGCACACTTCTGAGTCATTGTGGGAATCTAAAACAATATTTGGCGCAGTTTCTCCTGGACAGTGAAGCCCCTCCTACACTTGTTCCTTGATAGCCTTCAAAATGACGTGTGATTTCCTTCCCTTTTATTGTTATTCTCAGTGTTGATGTTGCAAAAGTGTTTACATGGTCATTTGGTGTGATTTAATGAGGCTTACGTCTGCTTCTCTGCCGGTTTGCCTCTGATGTCAGCTTCAAGACCATCATTCAGTACATCGACAATCAGTTTGAGCGATACCTCCACGATGAGAGCGGGCTGAACCGAAGACACATAGTGGACAACAGGGTGCACTGCTGCTTCTACTTCATATCTCCATTTGGACACGGGTAAACAAACTCTCCTACGCTCTCTGAAGTTGATATCTATACCCAGCTGTGGTTTACTCTGGGGGTATTCAGTACATTCAAGATTACCTGAAAGAAGACTTAACATTTGAGTCCCCTTCTGTCATATTCATGATTTGCCTGATTTTGGTGTATTTTTGATCGTAAGACCTTTGAACAGTAAACATTCACCCACCAGCACACATTTAATGTCGACAAAGCAGAACTTCCTCATTTTGGCACCTCTCACCTCCTAGTAAAGTGACACCATAAATATGTTATAGCATTGGTTACTGTATCTGGCTGGTTAGCTTACACTTCCAACGGCCAGAAAAAGGCATAATAATTGTTGTGCTCCTATTATGGTGCTCTATATTTAAGTTATTGTAGTTGCTTAAATTGAGCAGTGACTTCTGTTTTGTATCCCACTGCTGTCATGTCATTTTACATTACATAATTCAGTGTTATCACCTTTTAATTCCCCCTCTCCTGATTTCCTCTGTTTTCCAATGTGTCCTTATAGTTCTTTGTCTTCATTAAAATCTTTTTCTATGCTAGTCTAAAGCCTCTGGATGTGGAGTTCATGAAGGCTATCCACAGCAAAGTCAACATAGTCCCAGTCATTGCCAAGGCTGACACACTGACACTGAGAGAGAGGGATCGCCTGAAGAGAAGGGTGAGTTTGATGTTCACACACACACACACACACACACAGATTAGATTTTTGGCACAATGAAAAAAGTGGAACGTGGCATTACGTGTTTGTCCCATCTGCAGTTATATGGTTTAGCCATTAGAAAATGAATCACTGAATGATGCAGATGCACTAATAATAGCAAAATCATTTATTCATCCTTTTTGGCAGCCTGGTATGTCAGAGTTTGTGTTCGTGTGAGAAAGCACACATATACTTCCCTGTTTAATTGCAGTGATTTATGGCTTGCACATTGTATTTTTGATGATACTGCCAAGTAAAGGGAGGGACGCCATATAAGAGAGGAAACATTCGAAGGGATATACACAGGAAAAGAGTGTTGTGTATTATATAGAGGCAGCACATCTCATCCATTCTCAACCAATCACAGATACTTCCTGTTGGAAGCAACCCAAGTGTCTGCCTGCCTGCCTGCACACTCCTCAGTTTCCTGATGTCCAGGGGGGGAAAGACAATGTAATACAACACATATACACCTAACTGCAACGTGTTCAGCTGATGACCTCTACTTAATGGGTTCTTCCTTGGCCCATGCTACAACCAAGTTTCATGTTTTTCTGTAATCTTGCTAAAATTCAGACAAACCAAACGAAAACGTTACCTTCTTGGCTGGGGTATTTAAATGGGAAGAAATTCATGGCTTACACTGTAGATAGCTTGTTCTGTGCTTCAGAATAGAGCTGAAACAATTAGTCAATCAGTCGAACAATGGAAGATTTATTGGCATACCTGTCAACCCTCCCGTTTTTCCAGGGATTATCCCGTATTTTTCCTTCAATCCCGTTTTCTCCCGTTTAAATATTTTCCCGTAATTATCCCGTATTTTTAACCTTTCAAAAAAACAAAAAAAGGCCTAATTAAAAAAAGTGTACAGTGGCCTCCGGTAGAGAGGTTGGCAGTATTATGTTTAACATTATCACACAGAAGAAGAAAACAGGAACAATAACACAGAAGAAGACGAAAAGAGATGGATGAGAGTCACAGTGAACGGGAGATAGATGGAGACGCAGTTGTACCTGCCAAAAAAGTTCAAACTTTATGTAAGTACCAAATGAGAGGAGACCTTCCCTTATTTATTAAAGCAGAGTCGGGCAAACTCATGCTTTTTGTAAAGTGTGCCATTCAGATGTTAGCTCTGCACACGGCGGAATAAGCGATGTTAGTCAGCATGAACAATCGTCCAAGCACGAGGCACAAAACATACACTGTCAATGACAATTCATGACAATTCATGTGTGACAAGAACTGTGTCGGAGGCAGACCAAGTGACCAAAGCTGAGGGAAAGATGTCGATGCTTTGCGTCAAAAATAATGTAGCCTTCAGCTTCTGCGTTGATTTCAGTCGCAGTGTAGCGGACATGTTTCCCGACTCTGCCATTGCATGAAGTCCTCGTCGGGGGAAACAAAAGCCACACAACTCATCACTCATCAAATAAATTGATGATATTAACTAATAAATAAAATACATAAATTGTATAAACATGTCTGTACAAGTAATACATACTTTACATAAACATGTATTTCCAGAATGTCCCTTATGTGTTTACATTTACATTATATGGGTAGGGGCTGGGGGGCTGAGAGCTGTTCAAATATGGGCGGAGTCCGGCAAAAAAATTCCTTTATTTTGAAATTCCAATGTTGACGGGTATGATTATTGGCCACTATTTTATACTCCATTAAGTATTTGAGTCATTTTTCAGCAAAAACGGCAAACACTCTTTGGCTCTAGCCGCTCAAATGTGAGGATTTGCTACTTTTCTGTGTTTCTATATCATTATAAATGTAATATCTCTGGGTTTTGGACGTTGGTCAGACATCACCACGTGAAACTTGGCTTTGGCATTTTTTGCTGTTTTCGGTCCTTTTTTATGGGCAAACCATTAATCATGAAAGTAATCATAAGACTAACTTATAATGGAAGAAAAATCATCAATGCAGTCCTAGTTCTGAAACAATGCAGACAAAGTATGTGCTTTTGTTGCAAATTACTTTTTTCATTACCCTTTTTAATTGGAAGTCCGCCTGTCTCTCCACCTGCTCGTTGGTGCCCAGACCTCCCACCTGCCTCTCATTCAGGTCTTGGAGCCGGTGGTCTGGCAGGGTGTCAGCAGGCTGACCGGAGTCCAGCTCAGCTCTGTTGCCTTCAGCAGCCAGTCTGCTTTGTTCGAGGCTCCCACAGTCGCATTGCTTAGAATTGCTGATGCAGCAGCCTACGGAGACAGGGTCACAGTTTCAGGACTCAGTCTTTTTACTGAATTTCCTAAAACAACAAGATCTAATGTACTTCATTAGGTTAATACAAGAACTCGTGACTACTTATTCTATGTTTCGCTCGCAGAACTTGCTCCAGCATCAAAGGGTCAATTCCTCCACTGTGTTGCCCTTAAGAGACCTGCCAGTTGAATTGTGCTCAGTACAGTTGTTTTGTGTTTTGACCTTCCTTAAACCTTCTGAGTGTTCCTCTGGTACTTAAGATGAACAAAACCATGTTTCCTGCCAACACTGACCCCCGCCCCAATCTACAGAAAACCCCCAAGCTTGTTAGCCCTCTGATCCAGCTGGCAGGGTGTAGTAGGCCAGCTGTCTTGATAATAGACATAACTCTTGTTTAATTTTGTTCATGTTTTGCTTTTAAATCAAATCACTGATAGACATATACTTCAAAAACATACATAACAATACCAGCGTACTGGGAAATTCTAAAAGTTGGGCAGCGGAAATACTGTGACATTATCACTCTGATCTGACCTCTTTACTGTGAAATAGTCCACAGGACTATCTATTTAACAGACGTTGTTCACATGCTCCGCTAAGTGTTCCCTTAACAGACATTTCCCGCTGTACACTAAGGAGCTGCACAAAACTCAAGCACATAGGCCCACACACAAACACATGCACATTACCCAAATCCATATGTTTTGTAATCCAAGCAGTGAAGAAAACATGTTTTATTTCTAATCTACATTTATACACAGGTCTCTCTGTACTAGTAACGCACGCAAAGAAAGTTCCAATTTTAGTTTGACGGTATCTGATGATGGTGAGTTCCTGGACAAGCCATTATTGACAGGAAATGCAGACAGTTAATTGAGCTATCTGCTCCACATTTAGAAACCGCACCATGTGGGAGGGCATGTTATCTCCTGTTCGGGCACATTTTGGGAAACTTTTATCTTCATTTCAATTTGTAAAAATGAAGTAGACTGCCGTAGTGCTCCAGTGCTGTCTGATTGTGTGGGGAATGCTACGTTTTGGTCAATGTATTTCAAATCTACACAGTAGGCCTGATTTTATTCAACAGAACTGGCTGCATTCATAGGCATTTCATTAATCGCTTTAACAGGCAAATTCCTGCTATAGAAACCTGAATATTTCTGAATGTTCTTTTACATTTAAATGTGTAAAACAAATACCAGGACAGGGAACAAAGTATGCAGCAGTATAAATCACTTAAGTTGTGTACTTGCATTATCCGAAATGATTCCAACAATGTTCAAACTTAGGGAAACCTGTTATTTTATCAAGGTAACGGTGCATCTTTCAGTTGGTCTCCTGTCAATGGCGTCATATTCCCCGAGTTGTTCTGACTTCCGGGAAACACGTGAAACACCAGATGATACGTCAGAGAGAGAAAGTTAGTTAGCAAGTTAACGTTACGTTAGAAAACGTTACATTTATTATATTAGAATTAAATGATATAACATGAATCAACCTGACTTAACGTAACATGAATACAACTTTAATTAAGCATGATTTCTGCTTGAGTCGCGTCACATAGACGGTGGTTGTTGAACAATGAACACAACAAGTCCCATAATCCGTCATTAAAGTCTGTCTTTTTTATATTATTTTGGTTGTGCAAGACCCTTGCGTTTACTATATTTGTATTATTCTAGGCCTTACAAAAAACATGGGGTGACATCTGATTATTCACTCATTTCAGACAATAGTAGCTATTAAAAAAAGGGCTCTTAGTTTTCCTGCCTTTACTGATTTATCACGGTAGTCGGGTTTCTTGTGTGCATGTAAATGTAGTCATTGTGAATGGTAAGTGTTATAGTAATGCTCATTCATCTCTTTAAGTGTCGCTCAGGAGAACAAATGTATCATGCGCGAGTATTCGTTGGTTCAATCAGATTAGTTGAAGTGGCTCTTAGGTATACGTGCCTGAGTCCTCCCATACAGACCAGTACATTGTAGCAGGGCACCAGGCCTTCCTTTGAGGTCAGAGCACCAGCAGCCAAGAACCTGCCACAAAGCCGAGTGTTGGAGGATGATTGATAACCCCCAGCGTTTCTCCCACAGTATTTATTACTTTTTTGCAGGGTACTTTCTCACCGTTTAGAGCCGTTTGTCTCTCAGTAAACGTAACCCCCCCCCCCCCCCCCTCTCTCAAGGCTTGTCCAGTCCTTTCTCTTATTATTGGGGGGGAAACAGCTTGTACAGAACAATATGTTTCCTGCAATATGTCAAGACTGTTCCACTGACGAGACACAACCTGCTGCCCTGCGCAGTTCAGGCTCGCGGACAAAGTTAACAAACCTCCCATCATTCAGCTTTCATCCCCTTAGTTCTGCTTGCCTCTCGCCCCATCCTTCCTCTCCTGGCAGTGCCTCACTCACCTCTTTCTTCCTCTGCGTCTTTGTGTCCTCTCTTTTTAATTTGCTCTAATGCCAATTTCCTTCACTGGGGTCGATGTAGTCTCTAGCTCATAAGTTGCCCTGAGGAGGGTATATTGAGGGACTGATCCTCTCAGTCTGGGACCTTACAGTCATATCCTGTGCAGGGCTTTAGTCTCAAACTGCTTTACTGGCTGTTTTCTGTTTGAACCTAGAGGACCATACACAGCTGGTTTAGACTGGAATCCTAATGGAAGCAAAAACATACAGATGCCTCCTTTTGTCCGAACAGAAGAGTGCTTATGTTTCTGTTCTCGCCCCATATGATCTGATTAGTAAATTGATAGAAAATGTATCTGTGATCTCATTCAAATATTTTTTTGTTTTAAGATTCCCCACTTTCAGCTTCTCAGTTGTGAGTATTTGCTGCTGTTCTTGTCTTTCGTGATAGTTAACTGAACGTCTTCACAAATTAAAAAGTTGCACCGTTACTTGATTTACATTTAGAAAATAACTTGTGAATTAACTTTATTTCACAGAGTAAAATTTGGTCCAAATATTAATATAAAATTCAATGTCCTTTTAAAAAAATGTAAAGTATATGAAATCTGATGTAAAAAAAACAACACTCTGGTTGCCTTTCTGATAAAACAAGCGGTAAGAAAGTTGTATTTAACCCTTTTATGATTATGAAAGTTTAGCAGAAGCAGACCAGAAGCATTTTTGCCACAGACTTCAACGCCAAATCTGTGACTCAGCTCTTCCTCTGTTCCCGCACAAGGCTGCAGACGAGAGTGCAGCCCCTTTCCCTCCCTCCACCCTCTGTTTTCCTCTCATCTGTGTCTTCCCTGGTCCCTGGTCCCTGGTCCCTGGCCCCTGGTCCCTGGCCCCTGGTCCCTGGCCCCTGGTCCCTGGTCCCTGGTCCCTGGTCCCTGGCCCCTGGTCCCTGGCCCCTGGTCCCTGGCCCTGGTCCCTGGTCCCTGGTCCCTGGTCCCTGGTCCCTGGTCCCTGGTCCCTGGTCCCTGGCTTCATCTCTTTTCTTTACTTCTCACAGCATCTTGTCCTTCCCCCCGTGCATCTCTGCTCTTCCGTCTCCCTTGCAGATTCCCCTCCCCCCACCCCCTTAAGTTTGTCCCGTCAGCTGTCATATTTCACACTCAGCCGAGGCACTGTCACAGTTTCCCCCTCATTGTCTGACTCTCCCAGCCGCTCCACCGTACTCCTGCTGTGTGAACCAGCTCTACGGCCTCGCTGGGACACATTATCCAGTATTGTCACCAGGTTTTCTTAAGTAGCATTAACAGAAAGTGAAAGAGTTTTAAAACAGAGGATGAACTTCAGCGTTCAAATAATTTGAGCTAGAAAAGGAAATGATGAGGCCGGTAAAGACAGCTGATCAATGATGTGTAGGTATGTGAGTATGACGTTCAACTCTATTTTTAAGTTCTTTCTTTGTACAGGAGCCCCATGAGTAAACGTTGATTGGTGATTACTTTACTGCTCCTGTGTGAGTGTGAGGTGTGTGTGTGTCCCTGGTCAGCTTATGCCCGGGCCTTTTCCTGCCTGTGTTTGAAACACGCGGATATATTTATTTTTCTGCCCTCCAGCAGTCATTGTCCCAGGTTATGCTCGAAGTTTCAGCAGATTTTAAAACAATAAATATGCGCTTTTCCTCATTGAGCAAGCAGCTCTATTGCACACAATCATCTGTTCTCAAGTGAACAAAGTGCAAGCTGGCCACAGTGTGAAAACAGCAGGTTTCCCTGTTGGGGCCAACCTGAAAAGATGGTTTCCGGACTTTGCCGTGCTGCTAAGAAGTCACTTTATTTGCTGTTAAGTTTGTTGTTGAGAACCTTTTTGATTACTAGACCAAGTCACAAAAGCCTGATATGTGGTTGAAATCCTAAACTCACACTGTCCCCTTGTAAATCTCACTCGGATACAAGACTACATGAATAGCTCGATTGTTCCTCCCATGCTCCTTGATCAGAGGGAGAGGTGGGTGGTCTTAACTGTACTAATACTTAGCTGTGTGTATGTGGGTACGTAAATCGTATGACTCCTTCACATTGCTATGGTTGTGCTTACCTTTGATCAGTGCCTCCAGTCTGTGTCGTCCCCTCAGACTCTGACTGAATATATCTGGATTGTGTGTCTGTGAACAGAAAGGTATTGGTTTCCCGGTGCGTGTGAGAGTCTGTGTTGTACGAATACTTTTAGACGGAGATGGTATTTGAACAGTCAGAGGGATTTGCTCTGTAGAGGGTCTGAAGGTAATCGTCCATCTGTGGTGATCCACCGGCCTCCTGGAGCTACAAAGCTCCAGACACGTAACGCGTAAACTTTTTTCCTACTCCTGTCGCCAGATTATACCAGTGAGGCAACAGTTGGCTATGTGTGTGTGAGTAGGAGACTGGTATGAGCTTTAAATCCCTCCGACCACCCCCCCCCCCCAGATCAGGTATTGTTGGGGCTCCCTCACCCCCTCAGACTCCCTGCAGGCAGGAGAGAGCCGGTCTGAGGAATCAGCTTTTTCTTTTCATGCTGCCAGACCTCTGCTGTTTGTCTTATTCTTATTTGTTTGAAATATGAATTAGTGACGCACAGCTCAGTACTCTTCACTCAGTGAAAATATTTATGTTTCTTTACAGATTCATTTAAAATCCACGTCGATGCCTCGTGGGAGAGACCGGCTAATTGTAGCCTTTTTTTAATAGAGAAGTCTTGTTTTGTTGGCAGAAGAAGAGAAACCTCTTGAAACTTTAAAGGCTTTCTATCACTCTAGACTTAGATCTATAACTGGAGATGCCAGTACCCATCACGGTATTCTTTCTTTATTTTATGTGGAAAGAGACTGTATTTATGCTAGTCCAACTCGTATATAATTTATATTCTGGACTGTTGAAATTCATCAGACTCACTAGTGCTTCATTTTTCCAGGTTTGGTCTTACCAGAGACTGAAGTTTGCTGCTTTAGCTGCAGTAGAACAGACTTTAAACAAGAATATTTGTTTAGCCGATGTGATAAGCCACTCTGACGTATCTGACGTGACTCATCTTGTTATACAATTAATTAATAGATTATAGCCTAAACATTAGCCAAACATATTAAAATAAATGTTGTTTGTTGTGTGCTAAAGCGTCTTTGTTTTCATGTTTTATTCTATTTATGATGTTAGCTGGGCTAGTCTCTGTTTCAGGTGATGGCCCACCTCCACTATAAAAACACTTTGCAAATCCTGTACAGTAACCGGACGTTTTTGTGTCTACAGTTTAGTTGCAAAGCATGATTGTAAACAGCATTTAGGAAATGTGGAACAATCAGGCAAACATGTAAACAAGGAAATGGGCCTTAAACCCTTATACAGCATAAATGTGTCACTGGAACAATGTTGAATACTGAAGATGATGAGGAAAAAAATGTGCTTCTCCAAATATCTTGCTTTGGGTAGTTTAACCCCTTTAACGCAAAACTCTCCCCTTGATTGTGACTTTATATAACTTGAGCACTGCCTGTTGCAGAGGTGGTTGCATCACTTCACATCTTTCCACTTAAGTGCAGACATTTCTTTGTCAATGATACAAATTAAATAGGTGCAAAGTAAGCAGTTGTTTCACTGATATGTAGAAACATAGTTGGACCTACATGAGTCACATAAGGGCTAGAGGGCACTCGGCAGAACGGATGTAACGCTCACCATGGCCAGGATTTTCCTTTTAATGAACTCTGCATTCTAGGAAAAAGGGCCCCTGCCCCTCAAAATGTTTTCTCAGTATGAAACAAGGTTTAAAAGCAACTGAAAGCTGATCAGATCTTCTACTTCTAATGGCAATGATGCACCGTTTCATTCCCATGGCCACTCTGCAGAAGCTGGCAGGCAGCTGTGAGGTTACATAAACGTTACGTAAAAGTGCTGCTGGTCTGGACCTGATCCTTGCTCTTCTCAATCAGGGTTGATTAGTGTCGAGATGCAGTTTGATTGTTTATAGGATCTCTCTCTCTCTCTCTCTCTCTCGCTCTCGCTCTCTCTCTCTCTCTCGCTCTCTCTCTCTCTCTCTCTCTCTGTGCATTGTTGATGTCCTAAGAATGCTTTGGTACATGTTTCTACTTCCAAGTATTGTTCCCTGTTGGAGTTTAATGGATACAAACAGCATGTCAGGCCAGAGGAGGCTTAGCTCTGACCTCAACACTCACACTACAGCTGTATTATTGTTTGTGTTTGTGGTTACCTGTTGAATGTCAGGGCTGCAATGCTCGCCACAATCCCCTCTTTTGTGTCTTTGCTCTTTTTCTTCGGCAGCTATTTGTCTGTGCCAATGTTGTTTGTCCAGGATCCATTTGGCATCGCTAGAAGGTGTTTGAGTCATTCATATTGTTGTGGGTTTGCTTGTGAGAATGAACAAATCGGGAAAATATTATTCCCACAGGTTGATGTGATGAAACGGTTGATCCCCGTAATGATGGGTTTGCACCCGGTTTCATTATGATTGGAGGTTTTGGTTAAACTTGCTCTGCAATTGCAGAAAAACTGCTTAGCCACGTCTCGCACGGCTTCACCCTGTGTAATTATATCTATGTATAGACCTGCGGGTATGCTATATTTGGGCTACACATAACCGCTACAGTATATTTAATACTGCTATTCCTAGTATTCAACGAGCCTGACTTCTCACTGGAAATACACGCTTCAACTGCAATTTGTTTAATTTCTAACCCATTTTCTAGCTGGACAACATCGGCCTCCACCCTCTCACTTATCAAAACTGACCGACCATGACGGAATATTTCCACAAACAATGTAATGTGAGCCAGAAACATGAGGGGATAAATCTTAGGCTTCCTTTTCTAATTAATACTGAGGCAGAGTCTTGTGTGGCATTGTTTGTCTGCAGCCCTGACAGCATTGAGTAGACCTGCACGGCCAACCATAACAGCACAGGGATGGGTGGGGGTGGGGGGTGTATTATAGCCCGACAGGATGGTCATAAAATCAAAATGGCTCCCACTGCCAACATCTCTGTGCCAACGAAAATACACAACTTTGAGGAGGAGGCTGGTGTAACATTCGGGATTACGACATACATTGTGTACAGTAAATCAACAGGAGACAACAGGGATTTGGAGCAGGCAGTGATGATGCCTGAGAGGTCTTGATTATAGGTGTCAGGCTGTACTAAGCACATGTTACGGAACAGAATAATTCAGGTAAACAGACATTTTGCAGCTTTTGGTTTAACAAAGTCTGGATACTCATGTTTGTGTGACGACCATATTTTATGGTGGTTTGCTTTCATGAAATATGTTACCCGGTCTTTGTCGGTTATTCAGTGAGCTGGTTGATTAGTGGTCTTTCTGTTTGAATGTTCCTGTTTTATCACATTTAGAAGTTTGTCTCTCTCTTATCTACTTGTGTGACTGGATTTGTTGTTTGTCTCTTTTTTCCTGCCATTGTGTCGCGTGTGTTTATTTTCCCGCTGAGTTCAGAGTTTCCCAAGATTCTTCATGCCCTGCCCCACCAGAGTGATGTTTATCCAGCCTCCATGTTCGACGGATCTGTAAATCATGTGTGAGAAAAGGAGGCTCTGGTCCTGAGTCGCGCTCTCTTCTGAGTCCCGCAAAGTCTGTTTGTTTTTAGATCTCATCCACAACAATACCGAGTCTCCCCGCACACACACTATCTCGCACACACTGCGCACAGAGCTCACTGAGAAAACAAGCGACAGCCATAACAAGGGCTCAAACAGGAGCTGCGCTCTGTAGGAAAACCTGCGCTCACTTCCCAGACTCCTGGCTGACTGACCACTGTCCTATTATACTCTGCAGTACATGAAAGTCCCCAAAAAGTCAGGAAAACAACACTTGACATTTTTTGGCTCCGTTACATAAGACTACATTGTGGATTTAAAAATTCTGCTCTTGGGAAAACAAAAGAAAAATGCAGCTTTGATGTTTAGAATAATAAATACTGACATCTGTCCCAGAGGTAGCGGGGAAGAAAGCTCCTTTGTTTTACCTTGTTTCTTCACCGGTCGGCCTATGAGTAAAGGGAGGGTGAGAACTTTGTTTCTGACCCTGAAACGTACACAGACCAGTCATTATTTTTCACCTGTCTACCCATTCTGCTTTAATTAAATGTGTTGCTACAACAACTGCTACTCACTCATACCCTCCTATTAGTCTGTAGAGCTCTCTTACTTTCTGTTTATGGATCAGAGTGGCAGCTGTTATTTTGTCCATATGACTCACAGTTTACAGTGAACACACACTTTATATATTTATTTAGATTAATTACGGAAACCATGCTGGAATTGGCTGTAGCTTTCATTGACTTAAATAAATATAACTCATATTACAGTACAAGTAAACTACAGTACAAGTACATAAGTATAGTATGGATAAGTAACTTAAAAACTAGAATAATCAATACATTATAAGCATCTACTTCACAAAAAATGAAGTACGCAACCAATTTAAAGGTAAAAATGTTTTACAAATGGAGACAGTTTATTAAAATATATATTAAAAACAATAGGGTCCTTAGTGGTTGTGACAGTGAGACTGTTTTACTGGCTTTCTAGATCCATGGTTTCTGGACTGTTTGAGGACAGATTGTTAATATAGAGTCAAGCGGACCCTCTGGTAGTATCTGCAGTGACAGTTTTGCCTGTGCAGTGGGACATGTCAGGAGGTCACGACCCTGCCTGCTCACCCTGTGTTTCTCTTGTTTCCACCGCTCAGATCCTGGATGAGATTGCAGAGCATGGGATCAGAATTTATCAGCTACCTGACGCAGACTCTGACGAGGACGAAGAGTTCAAGGAGCAGACCAGAGTCCTGAAGGTGAGAAAGGGACACACAGCTGATGTTGGCTGATACGGAACTACGTCAGACACTTTCCTCTGCTGGTTTAATGATGGAGACTATTCTCTTCCTATTCATCCTCGCTTCCTTTCACTGACTTCATCCCCTCCACTCCGATAGCTTCATTTTCCTTATCCCTTCTTCTGACTTTGTTTCTGTCAGGGGCCGTCTAACCTTTATCTTCCTCCCCCAGGCGAGCATTCCCTTTGCTGTGATTGGCTCCAACCAGCTGATTGAGGTGAAGGGGAAGAAGATCCGTGGTCGTCTCTACCCCTGGGGAGTTGTAGAAGTGGAGAACCCCGAGCACAATGACTTCCTCAAACTGCGCACCATGCTTGTGTGAGTCTCCCTGGCAATAAAACTTCTTAAGTAATAGGATTTTCGGAAGAAAAGTCTTTTTAAAACCTTGACCGTACTTCATCCTCATTAAGCTGGTTGTAAAAATGCACTACAGAAAAAGCTTACAGGGAAACTCTACTGCCTCCCAGTGTGTGAAGAAAGGATTGCATGTGTGTTTGTTACAGGACCCACATGCAAGACCTCCAGGAGGTAACTCAGGATCTGCATTATGAGAACTTCCGCTCAGAGAGGCTGAAGACAGCGGGCAGGTGAGACGCTGATTTATATCATTCAAACAGCACATGAGCTGCTCTATTTCAAGTTAGGTTTTTAAACTAACGTGTTTGGTTTCTCTGCAGGGCTGTGGATGAGGATGTGGTGGATAAAGACCAGATCCTGCTACAGAAAGAGGCCGAGGTAAGAGCACACACACAGCATCTCGTCTCTCTTTGTGCTAAAGGTGTGTCTTTGTTGATCCAATAACATGTGCATACTCCTAAAAACGTATTAAACGATGGTATCAGATTCGTATTAATAAAATAAATGCACACATGCCATATGTATGTTGAAAGAGTTATTGGTTGCTGTAATAATTACTCCTCTTACTGGCTGTGAAGTGTAGCACATTTCCCTGTTTATTACTAGGCAACAGTGCTTAAAGGATCCAACACTTGTTTTTTGACAGTGTGACATATAAGCAAGATAAATAGAAAGAAAAGGGATAAAAGGACACACAACAACATCAATACAAAAAGAGATGGATGAAAACAGAAGGTTACCAATATTATAGCAAAGAATAATAAAAGCTAACATACAAAATACACATCGTAGACTTAATTACCGTGAGTTATACATGCACACTTGGGTTTTGGCAGGCGACTCACTCAATTTCAGGTGTTTCATCTGAACAGTTCATTTTGAAAACTTTAACAATTTGGTGAAATATGGCTGCATGCTTCGGTAAGTGGCCGGCACTAATGGAAGGTGTAAGCCGATAGTAATTATTTGTCTTACACATGCAAATCCACCGGTATGGGTGGTGATGGCCTTGTGGTATGGCTTCCAAATTCAACCGTTGTGAGTTCAATAGCAGGGCTGCCACCACTCTGGATAAGAGCGTCTGCTAAATGACTTGTAATGACCTGTAATGTATGGCCCTTTGAATCCCTGTGTAATGAACTGTGTCTGTCTTTCAGCGTACATATGAGCATGTCAGTATTGTTTTAAGACTTTACAACCACACTCAAGCAGTAGCCCAGTATTGTATGTAGTGAAGTGTAAATGCAGACTCACCCTGACTGTGCAGGAAATCTGCCTTGTCATCGTTGTTGTGCATTCGTCATTATAATATTAACATTATGGCCCTGGTTTTACTAGCTGTCTATTCTTCAGTCAACAAGTCTTGTTTATTTTCACCCGACTTTCTCCCATATGTATTGTTTACATTTTGCGCCATACAGCCTGCACGTCATCAGGCAATAACCTGTTTCCTGATTGCTGTTGATTGGCTTGTTTGTGTTGCTGCTGCAGTGCACCGTAGTGGGCGGGCGGGGTCCAATCAGAGCTGTTTGTAAACAATGTGCCCAGGCAGGATATGCCATCACTTCCTGCCTGGATGTCCGGGCCCCGGTTTTATGGTGGGAATGACCTGTGAGGAGTCCGAAACACACAGCTGGAGAGACAGTAGTCCATCTGTTTTCTTGTTGTCAGGGTGGGAGGAAAGGTTACAGTAACTGATGTTACTGTACTTCTATATATTATAAATGAAAAGGTAACACTTCATTCTACAGGTCCCCGGTTTCTTAGGATAATCATTTTCTAGGCAGGAACTGACAAGTAACTGTTAATTCTTTAAAAGGTTCCCAGAAAGGGCTATGTCATTTTGTTCCAATAATAGGAAAAATGTTCAATTATTACACTTCCAATGAATAAAATCTAATTTATTGGTAGTGTCAGTGCCTGTGCATGTAAGCTCTGAAATGTGTCTCTCGAAGTAGATTTAAAAACAACACTCAGAAAAAGGTTTCCAATGAAAAAATAAACATTCAATTCGGTTTAAAGTTAATATTTTAGTAGTTTAGTTAAAAAACAAAGGTAAGTCATCTGGTTTATGCCGTCACATTTCATGTGTTTCAGTCTCTTTAACCTCAAACTTGGCTGTCAAACGGCTGTAGATCAGTTGAGACTTCAGGTGCACATGACTCTAGATTCTTACATCCAGATTTAATGTACACATTCATGATATTCCAAAAACATAAGACCAGAGGAAAGTGAAAAGCCTGCATGCTGTAGTTTTGATAAAAAGAAGAAAGAAACATCTCTGACGATGATTCATTTGAAGTTCTATACTCAGCCACAAGATGGCGATATACGTCAGAGAAAGAGTTTATTGTTTAGCGGTGTGCCTCATGATCGATTTTAAAAGCTTTACATCCTCATTGCCCGTGTTAATGACTTAATTCACTTTATTATTATATTATAATTTATATTTATTATATTATTTATTTATTTATGAGCCCATTGTTGCCTTCATTAAAATGTGTTTTCATTTCAACCATTATTTATTTATTGTTTGACATTGATTTTATGCTCCATTCATTTTTAAACACTTATTAATTTACTATTACAGCTGCTGTGCGGATATAAATATAGATGGTATTAAGCATTAAAACATTTTGATTTACTCATTTGAATAATGACCTACAGTACCTGCAGTAAAGTAGCAGGTCATCTTATAAAAGTAAAGACTATTTACTACTATTAAACTATTTCAAAAGGAAGTCAATGAGATGCTTTTTCATTTTGGGGATGTCTTTAGGTGTTCATCCAGTCAGTCAGCGTATGTTTGTCTCTCTATAGATTGCACTTCCTTTCTTAGTAGTGGGACATTGTGGTTTACACGTGGACGTGGTTGGCGACATGTTCTATAGTGAGCCTTTAAGACCACAAGCATCTAAATGGTTAAACTATGAAGTGTACATTAATATTCAGCCTAACTGTTGAAGGTCTAAACCAAGTTGGTGAAATAATGTATCAGCAGGTTAAAGCAGGAGTCCTGTCAGTGCTTCAGTTTGTCTTTCTTTAATCTAGAAAGTTAAACATCAAAACTTGTTTCCTGATTACTTTTAATTGGCCTTTTTCTTTCTTTCTTGTTTTTTGTTTTTTAATTCTCTGTTGAATGTATTAAATGTTTCTTTATTGTTTTTTCTTCCTATTTATTCGGCTAAATAAAACATTGGATTATCTGTAAAATGCATCGCTGAAAACAGTTTTTATCAGTTTGTGAGAAGTTGACATTTTGGAGACGTGTGGTTTTCACAGGGAAGCGACGTTGTGCTAACTATTCTTAGATATTACATATGCATATGTATTCTTGTGAAGCATTTTGTGATCTTGTTCTATGAAAGGTGCTATACCAAAAACTGTTTACTTACTTACTCGGCACATCGTAAGAGCAGTTACTGTTTAAAAAAACCATTTGCTGTTTTAAGCTTTCGGTTTTACTTTAAAACGCACACTGGGCCTTGAACTATCTTCACCTCGTGCTGGTTCTAAAGTAAAACTGAACGTTTGAATCGGCAGACTTCTGTGTTGTTGCTCTACTCTTAAACGTTTTAAATATCTGTGGATCTCCTGGTTAATTAGGTCAGTTTGTTTCCTATAAGTTCTGCTGCCAGAAACATGAAACACTTCACTTCCCTGCAGAGGATTTTTCCATGCAAATATCTGCCCACTGCTGGATGTTTAGGAAATCTAGAGTTTACTGAACTGTTTATGAATCCTGTTCCAAGATCATTTCTGATCATCCTCTGATATTAGCAAACACTACGATGACAAATTAAAAGGGCAGCATTTTAGGAAATTTGTTTTGAGATACATCAATCAATAAAGTGACGAACCAAATTGAAATCTATTGGTGTAAAAATGATAATGGGTACTTGAAGGAAAACTCTCCATCGTTGTGATTCTGTTTCTATCTTCCTTCTCTCTCTGTAGCTGAGACGCATGCAGCAAATGATCGCTCAGATGCAGGCACAGATGAAGATGAAATCAGACGAGTGAAAGAGTCTCAGCAGAAGGGAAACACGGTGATCACAACGCCCCCAACACACACACACGCACACACGCACACACACTTATAAACACACACCTGGTCCTCCTCTGTATCCATCCCTGCTTGCTGACATGCTGCAGATCCACCAGGAGTCCAGACATCCAGGATCACATCATCTATATATGCACACCACCTTTTCTTCTTCTTCTTCTTCTTCCCTCCAAACATCTATCTATCAGCTGTGCAGGAGCTTCTTGAACATATTGTCAAGACTCTACTTACAATCCACATGTAGATCTCGCTAATTATCCTATTTTTTGCTTACTAGTTTGCCGAGTGGACAACATTTACAAAGCAGTTGACACGGGGAAACATTTTTTATACTGGATGA
This sequence comes from Cottoperca gobio, assembly GCF_900634415.1. Taxonomy (NCBI): domain Eukaryota; kingdom Metazoa; phylum Chordata; class Actinopteri; order Perciformes; family Bovichtidae; genus Cottoperca; species Cottoperca gobio. The sequence continues at coordinate 17,296,355 of NC_041363.1, forward strand.
TTATCACAGACATCTCTGTTATTTAGTCTTTGATCTTAATTATGACTCCACAGAGCTGCCAGTGACAATGGTACTGAGAGGTTTTACCATCACACTATCACATTTACCAAAATATATAGGAATTATGCGTTGTCCTGAAGTCCAAGCTTCAGATGGCATCTTTTTCCATTTACTTTGCTCTCAGGTTAAGAACATATTTTAACCTAAAATTTGAAGAAGAAAAAAACCTGTTTGCTTATCATGTTTTCTTTTAGAGTGATGTTATGAGGGAATCATTAACCCATCATGTTTATCTCTGGATGGTTTCAGATCTTCAGTGCCTCAGTCTGATAATGCAATAACTATAAATATTACGTGTGGTTATGAATGAGGTAACCTGTCCTCTCAGAGAACAAGAAATGCTTTCTCTTTTAATTGTTTTAAACTACAAACTTAATTTTGTAGCCAACACTACATACTTCTAGGCTAAAGTTTATTTGGCGTTTAGGCTGGAAAGCTAATATATGCAAGTAGTCAAACATTATAGTTATGACGAGAAACAACTCGGCTTTTGGATCACGTTGAAGCTGAATAAAAATGCCATGTTGTTAATAATTTTTGTATTTATCATCAAGAGCTGCATGATCTTTAATGTCCGTGCCAAACTACAGACTGAAAACTAATCACACTATTCAGTCCAGGTTTTTTAATGTGTCCATATTTGCTTCAGTGATGTTGTTCAACATGTATAATGTTCTGTTTGTGCACAACATGTGCAGCCTTTACGATACTGTATTTGAGCTTTCCCATTTACAATCAGATACTTAACTGTTTAAATGTTCTGTGTGTAAACGCCTTCCAGCCTTCTGTTTAGCAGTCTCATCTAACGGCTGTCATTGATGTGTTGTTGGCGTCATTTTGTTTTTCTGTCTTTTGCTCTTTTATGCAAATATGTCTCTTGAATTTACTAAGACACACATAACTATTATTTCATATCCATATGTCAGTAAAGACTTGTTTTTAAGACGTAAACACTTTTTTGTATTTCTCTCTGGAATAAAATTTGTTGGAGAACAAAAAGATGACACTTGTGAAATCTGGAGTTACTTTTGAATGACACATTTCTTTTTAACATTTCAGGCATGTGTAGTGTTGAAAGTTAAAAGTGGAGAAATGGATGCAGTCAGAGACATGCATACACACTTTCTTAGCAATAAGAGGGTATGGTACGATTTGGTGACACCAAAACGTTGAGAGCGTTGTTGTTCTGAAGAGTTGCTGTTGAAGCTGGCTCAGCTGAAGTTCAATGATTTCGTCGAGGTATTCATTGTTGACATCTGCTGTCGCAACACTAAACATGAACGGCTGTCTCACCCATGCTGGATATGACTCTCTGGTGGGGAAGTATCCGTCGAGAGACGTTGCGAGTTCATCTAAGTGCATGGCAACTGCTTGCTTCAGCTCCTCAGGTACAGAAATGTCTCCAATTCCAGACACGTCTTCGATCTTACTTACACAGTCGTCCAGCAGGGCAAAGTTTGCGAAGTTATCATTCTCTGTTCGTCGTTTCCACAAAGGTAGCTTTTTTCTTCCGCTTCGATGATGTTCACTCCGCCGCCCTGCATCTGTCAATTTGAGAGCATCGAAAATATCGGCCATGTACGCCAAAATGAGAATGAACTCAGAATTTTCGAAGCAATCTGCGTAACAATGTTGGTACTCTCGCAAAAACTACCGAACATTAGAATGGTGCAGAAGTACCTCGAATTCAGAGCCCATTTCCTTACACAGCTCTTTGAAGATGCGGTGCTTCATGGCACTATTTCACACGTAGTTCACACATTCAACTACAATTTTTAATACTTCTGCCAGTTTTGGAGGCAAGGTGTTTGTTGCCAACGCAGAACACAGTGCGTAAAGATGATGTGTGGTGCATCGGATTTCACCAGCGCGCCAAAACCAGAGTGTCGTCCCAGCATGGCTGGAGCTCCGTCCGAACAAACTGCAGAAACCGTATTCCACGAAAGATCGTTGTCCCTGAAGAAATCATCCACGAGTTCCTTCACAGCAACTGCCGTGGTTGTTGTTGTAAGAGGCTTACAAAATAAAAAATCTTCCTTTATCACGTCGTCTTTCACAAAGCGCACAAATGCAACACACCGGCTTAGATTGGAAACGTCGGTGGTCTCGTCGAGTTGGAGGCTGAATTTTGCTGGGCTTGAAATCAGATCTGCAACTACTTGAGCCAAGATGTCATCGCTCATGTCGTCTATTCTGCTACTGATTGTGTCATTTGAAAGAGCAATTTGGGATAACTTATCTTCAGCAGCTTTTCCCTGCATTATATTCGCTGGTTTTACGAGTGTTTCACCAATGGTGTGTGGTTTGCCCTGCTTTGCGATCAGGTACGCAACTTCGTACGCTGCTGTGAGGATCGGTTTGTCGATGGGTACAAAGTCGAGAACAGGCAGAGTAGCCTTTTCATCGAATCTGGCTCTCTTCACCTTGAATTCAGCGAGCGTTGTGTTCTTGTATTTCCCATCTCCATGCAGCTTTAGGAAGTGTTCCTTTAGTTTTGCCGGTACTAGACTAGACTTGCTCAACTTGGCATTGCAAATCACGCTGACTCCCATCACGTTCCTTTATACACGTGAATCCATATTGTACGTATTCGTTCCAACCACTTTCTTTTTTTGCTCGACATAGTTAGTATGAAGGGATTGAAAGATTAAAAGAAAATCACAAATGACGTACAATCACAACAGCCACAAGTCGACTACAGAGCGCACCACAGATATCAAAGCCAAGCAATGTGGCGTGATCAGCTGCAGCCAATGATAGCCAAGCGGCGCGTGACGTCACGAATAATACGAGTGGGCTGAATTTATTTTGTGTAACACATTTTTACTGAGCAACTAAATATTTGTAATCTAACACGGCGAAGAAAAATTGTGTGTTGCCAAATTGTCGGCAGCCAATTTTTTGACGGCCGAAATTGCTAGTGTGAACCGGGCTATACTGTGTGTGTCTTGACCCCTGCCCAAGCCCTGAGAGTGACTCAACGAACCCCTGGGGTTCGATCGAACCCAGCTTAAGAACCACTGCTATAACATTAACCACAGAAGTTAGAAACTTGTTTTTCATAACTTCTTAATTCAAAGTTCACAGTAGAAGGTTGATCAGTGACGTCTGCTCATAAGACGCGTAAGTGCGTTTTGTTTCTGGTGTTTTTTTACATTACATTTAGAAAAGATGGTTAAATAAGTAATTATTTAATTGTTTACATGTATTTCTATGAAAAACTATTTTGACGCTAAAACGGAGTGATCTTAGAGTGAGATCGTTCAAGGCACCTTGTAAGAGCTTCAACTTGACTCCATGCTTTTTCTTAGCAACACAATTCAATATCATCAACAGTAGGCTACCTTAAAAAGACTTGAATATGCGTGTGTTATGGCAAAAGTCTCCTTCGGGGTGTAATAAGTCAAATAGAAACTCTACAAAAGGGCTCCAACTAACTAACTAATTATCAATTAGTCTGCTGATTATTTTCTAGGATTATTCGATAAATCGTTTGGTCTAAACAACGGGGGCTGTCCTTAAATGTCTTGTTTTGTCAGTCAAAATCCCAATAATATTCAGTTTAAATGGTATAAAACAGAGAAAAGGAGGACATCTCCACATTTGAGAGGCTGAAAAAAGCATTTTCTACCATTTCTGCATTAACAATGACTTCAACAATGACTCGATAATCAATATAGTTTGACTAAATGTTGCAGCTTTACACTACAATACAAACACTGAGCAAAGGGAAACTTGAAGCTAGAGAAAGTTAAGTGTTGAAACTGTAGGTTTATCAGACAGAATCATGTTTTCTTTTCATGGTGGCGCCGATGATTTGAATAAATATTGTAATTTTTGGAACTTGCTTCAAAACTAAAACGTATTTCTGACTGGACACTGGAGAGAGGTTATAGAGATGTAAAATTAAATTGAAGTCTATGAGGTTGGTTTGGACCCTAACCCCCTCGTGGCATCCTGTAGCACCCCTGCTTGTGGGACACTCTGCAGTGTGACTGGCTGAGTCTGTGGAGGAGGAGGGGCTTTCATCTGTCAGCTCGGCCCGCCCTCCTGCTGTCTGTCCGGGGTTTGGAGGCGAGGCGAGGGGCCGCTTTCTGTGAGCCGTCGCTTCGGTAAAATCGAGGGAGGAGAGCGGTCAACATGACGAGCAACATCAGGTACAAAAGCCGGATCCCGGTGAAAACAGGAGGTTAGTGTGTTTCCTGGATTTTATTTACAGTCATGAATTAATTGAGAACCAATGCAATGACTGCTTCATGTTTCTGTCTCCCTGGGCGTCGCTCTGCATCCCTGCACCTGCGCTCCCTTCTCATCCATCCTGTAATGGCCAATAGAGGAAAACCCAGAGGTAAGAGACATAATTTCTATGATTAATTTTATTATTTTTATTATCTGAGGTTGAGAATGCATTTTTAATAGCGTGCGTTGTGAGAATACAGCGTCGCGCTGCACGGCCTCGGCTGCAGCAACATCAGCAATATTTACGTTTCAGATCAAATGCATTCGCCTTTTTTCTCCCCGATGTGCACGTTTTCCTGTCAGTTGTATAAGCGCAAGATGCTCTGATGGCAGCCATGCCATCACAGGCCGAGCTGTGATCACCACACTGACAGGCTGTGGGGGGTTAGGTTTCATTTTTAGACGCATATGTGGAGCAGGCCGGCGTCACAAGAGGCGAGCAGCCAACATGGTACCCAAATGGCAGCATCCTTCCTCTCCAGCCACTCCTCGCCAGAATTACTTGCGATTATCGGTCTTTAAATCGACCGATGGACTGACCTAATTATCAACGTTACATCAGCACGACTCGTGATTACAGTCGCTGTAGTGAAACCATCCTGAGCATTGTTCAGCTCAGAAACACAGCTGCCACATGAGCCTGCAGGGGAGGTCGCATCTCTGATGACCCTGGGCCTTCCTCCTCCTCCCCCTCTTCCTCTTGTCATATAGTGTCTGATGACAGTATAGGGAGTATGGGCACTGCTGAGTGTGCTTGGATGATTCAGCAAACCTGAGGTCGTTCATAGATTTTAAAATAGCATCCATCAACAATATTCAAGTGAGCGTGAGGCCCCAAAATCAATCTTAAGCTGAAAAAGCATCGATAAGCATGAACACTTTTCAGCATCTTGTTGTCTATACTGCATAACCATTCATTCAAAAGCGGCCAGTTTATTAGATACAGCAAACTAAACCCAATGCAGTCTAATACAACAGCCCTACAATAAATCCTTTATGAACGGCACAATGTTCAGGTTTGTTGAAACTGTTTTAGTGCTATTTCGTCTACTCTTGTTGATATATATGCATAGACATATTATACTCTGTTACAGTCCTGCATTCATAATGATCCTTGTATAATAAATCAGAAGTATTAACAGTGAAACTACAGCTGCCTCCTCTCGATTAGTCGACTAATCGGTTGTTTTGGTCTTAGCTGACTAAGATTTCTTTAGTCGATGTCAATGTTTTTTTGTTAATGCTAATTGACTTATTTCCAAGAAGCTTATGAGCACATAGCTGGTAAACAATATCTTTCCAGTGGTGCTTTTGCATGATTCTTTGTGAAGAAACTCAGTTTTACAGATCTGTCGATTAAATCAACTTGAGTGTCAACTAATAATTTATTGAGTCGAGGACAGCACAGTAAAAATGTACTTAAAATACAAATAGTAAAATTAATCCTCAAGCAGAATTTAACCTTTTAGAATTTTTGATTATTTTTATATTTTAAAAGTAACATTTTTACAGCAGATGCAGGAAACGTGGACTTGAACTGGGGACACTGAGATTTCGTGGTCAGCACTCGAATCCCTTTAGGTCAGCAGGCCTTCACAGAGTTGTATATTATTATCACAACATTGTATATTATATCATCAAAGTAAGTGATGCAAATAGCTGGAAAATATATGTTATGAATAGAAAGTACAACATTACCCTTTGAAATAAAGTAGAAGAATACAGAAGTACAAGAACCTGTAAATTGTAGTCTCATACAATACTTGAGTAAATGTTTAGCGTCCACTACTAGTATTTAAGGTGCTCTGCACAAAATGACTGAAATGTAGAATCAAAATTCGGTTTATTGCCAAATAAATGTTCACATGCAGGGAATTTGTTTTGGTGTATTTGTGCATAGTAAGAGAAAATAAATAATAGCAAGTACAAAAATCCAGAAACATAAATATAGAATAGATGAAAATTGCAATAAAAGTATGAAAAATTGTATATTGAATAAAAATGAAAGCTTTAAGAAGTGGTAGTTGGCAGAAATGTGCAAAATTGTCCAAGGAATCTTGCACCTTTTATCTCTTCACACTGTAGTGTTTAACATTTGTTTGCAACAGAACTGGTTCCCATCTTCATATTTGTCCAGTATTTAGTCTCCTCGCTGCCCTTTGCCCCCCCCCCCCCCCCCCCCTCACCGCTGGCAGATATAAGCTGGCTAGGTTTCTCTTTCCCAAAAATTCCCAGTTGGACCAAATCCAGTAGTTGAAATGATTGTGATCACATGGTATCACCACTGCCACACACACACACACACACACACACACACACACACACACACACACACACACACACACACACACACACACACACACACGCTTATAAATGGATTGCTAAAAAACCTGGATTAGTATGATTGTTGAGTGGTGTGCCTGCAGATGTAGCATTGACAGCTTGCGCACAAACAGTAAGAATAATGATAAACTGTTATAGATGTCCCACTCTTCAGCGTGTAGTGCTTCACTCATGCTCAGTATTTGGATCACTACATTTTTTACACCTTGTGAGTTTTGCTTCTTGGCTTTCAGCTGCTCTTCACTCCCACATACTCTACTGCATCTGACCCTGTTTTGAAAAATGTCTCATATTCTGGATCCTCCAGGCTGCGGGGGAGGACTAAAATAAACTACTAGTGTTCAGTGAATGCTGAGAGCATTACTGCTGAAAGAATCATAACTGCTAATCAATCCTAAATAGTATTTTCCCTTCTCCGCTTCCTCTTTCCACGTCTCACTCCCTCACATCACCGTAAACGTTCCCGTCACTTGCTTTGCTGTGATATTACGTTGCCAGGCAACAGTCTTTTTTTAATCCGTTTCCACCACTTCTCTGATACGAATTGAGCGGACGACACCATCTGACCTACCCACAATCCCGTGCTGTGATTATTCTGCGTGTGGGTGGGTGTACTCACTGAACATTCTTATCACAGTTTTATATCAACACTTATCTGAGATGTGTCACCTCGATATATGATCAGGTATGAACCACCGTGAAGATCAGTTATCGGTCGTTGATGAGAACAAAACATTTGGGCTTGCCAGGTTGTGGAACATTTCTAACTGACTAATTTAGTGAGATACTTTCTCTTCGATCATATAGTTGACCTCTGACCTTCTGGAACAGTGCAGAGCATCTGGAGCAAAATCCTTTTATTAACAACATATTAACATTCACATCAACAGAGTAAGAGAAATCAAAATGAAAACATAAGAGCATTTATAAATAAAGAAAATAAATATTTTAAAAACTATTACAAAAAAATGTGTACGAGAAACATAAATATACAATAAAAATATGACAAATGACTGTAAATTCTTTTTACAGTGTATCTGAATTAATAGTGGAAGAGCTATGCAGTTTTAAAAGTGATAGTATTGTACAGAAATGTTCAAAATTGTCAGGGGAATTTGTAAAAGATTTAGAGTCTAGAGTGTAAGGGAAAGTTTGTAGTGTACAATACTGTATAAATACTGACTTGTTAACATAACTGCAGACCTGTATGAGCAAATATCTCGCCGTTATCGCACCTTGTCGTCACCTCTGTCTGAGATGTCATGACTGAAACAGGTCAGTGCTCGCATCACACGCTAGTTTCTCTTTGCAGCAGTGAACAGATGTTGTGTCAGATGCATTTGCGTCCGTGAACGTGTGTCACTTCACTTCAGAACTCAACTCTCCGCTCCACCTCTCGCTTCACTCTTCCTCCATTACTCCACCCTGCCCTCACTCTCCCTCTCTGTCTTTAAACACACTCCCTCTCACTGCCACAGATGGGACCCTCACCAGCTCCCAGTGTGGACCAGCTGCAGAGCAGGAATAGGCGTATCTCAGGGGGGTTGGGTGGGGGTATTAAAACTGGGATTTAAACCCCCTGTGGCTCCGGCTTTTCATCAGAAAAAAAATAAGTTGTAAGAGAGAGAGTGACTGATCCAAGAAGTCTTGAAACTTCTTCTTTCATAAGTATTTAATTAATTAATTAATTTCCAACTTTTCTTTTTTGTTCCTCCTTTAAGTCGCTTTAAGGACAATTCTTCTTATTCCACAGTGTATCACATTTTCTGTATTGAAGCTATGTGAGAGTGAAATACTGAAACCGATGACGAGGAGTCTCTTGATGGCTTCATCGTATTCTAGATGTCTTGTGCATCATTTTAAGTTTGAGTGTTCACTACACTTTAAAATACATTTCTGTGGGTTTGATCAATGTTTGACTGCACGGCATCAGTTTGTAATAACTGCATGCCGGATATACTTTTTACAGCCACAGCACTCGAGATGCAGTAAAGAACGTTTGAAAAGGTTATGATGAATACAGCCATGTAGGATAAAGCAGCTTCTGTCATCTTTGTGTGTGAAGTTTTGCCTCTACAAGTTCTCTTTGAGTGGTTTTCCTTCGATGCTCTTGTTCAGGTGCTTGAGGAGTTTCTTCCCTTCACATACACATTCTTTCATTTTGTCATGCTGCAAACATGCATGTAATGATTCAGTAGAGCGCGTGCACTGCTTTGTATTTTGTCTTGTACCTGCAGCAGCTCACCTCCTTTCCTTCTCTGAGTTTCATACGTAACACTGCAGTGCTCATCATGTCTCAGCTCCGCATTTCAAGGATCTTTTAGGAAGTAACTGGAAGCTGACCCAGATAAAGAGATTCTTTGAAAAAAATCTTTTCAAGTATTTTGTCGGTCTGGATATGTTTGGGCTTACAAGTTCTTTGGAAATAGGGTTTAGAATTCAGAGCAGTAATCCAATAAACGACTGAAGAGAGTTAGGATTATCTCATAACCTCTCGCTGTGTAATTTACTGCAAAATAAATCTGAATTATACTCGATTAAAACACATAAAGTTCATCTTTGACTAGAAAATACTGAAATATTGCATTTAATTCTATTAAAGCATAAGGTTGGTATGATTCTATATTGTCCATGAGCTTGTCAGTTTATTTTTGACCTTGACAAAACAATCTCAACTCAACTTTCTCCGGAGCTTTTGACTGTATCACATGGCCTTCCTTAGCATATTGAGTTTGCTTCTCGTCCATGTTGAACTCGGCACTTGTCTCATTCTTGATTTTGGAAACATCAAAGTGAGTTGAGCTCAAATTTTAAACCAACATGGACGACAAGTCTTTGTGGTGGTCAGAATCATCAACGTGAGTAAATGGACTTTTAGTTCAGATATATATATTTTTCTTGTCAACAAATTTAATGAAAAGACAAAAAACATGTTAATTCATCTTAATGTTGGTTGTTTTAACAACCAGGAGTAAATAATTTATTGTGGACTATGTTCAGCTGCGGACTGATGCACATTTGATGCTCTTGTGAGTATCTCAGGCAGTACGACGTGTTTGTGGGGTTGATTCCAAATAAACTACAGTGTGTATGTTTGTGGTAATGAAGGCATTTCTCACAGTGCAACAACATGACACATTTTAACCACACTGATGATACTTATGATGTATTCTTTGTAGTTTGACTTCTGAGTTCTGTCCTCCATTTTTGTTTTACACGACTTCCAACCTTCCGAAAAACTTTCTTTCCTGATTTAGCTGATAGAATCCTTCTGCTAAATATTCAATGATATTAGATGTTTATAATACCATTCAGGGTTACAGCCAGGCTCCCACAAGTGTCCATTGTCACTGAATGGGCGGATGCTAAAACTGGGCTACGAAGGCCAAGTGTCCTTCAGTGAAGCAATTTTATTGTTGCCTGAGCAATTACATGCTGTCAGATTAGCATGTTAAAGAGCCGAGTGCATGCAGGCCTTTGCATCTCCAAGGAGAGAAAACAGAGGAGGAGGCCGGAGGGCTCATGGTCCATTTATGTTGTTTTTGTACCCCTCTCCCTCTGTCTTACCCACCCTCACCCCTCCTATCTCCCCTTATCTCTCCCTCGTACCCTCTCTTGCCTCACTCGCTGGTGGGCAGGCGACACATTTAAGTGAAGCAATCAGGGTTAATGGTGTGAAAGTGTCAGCTGCACGGCTGGGAGATGCAAAGAAGTCACCAGTAAAGGTCCCCGCTCTTCCCTGCTGCATCACAGGGGGTCTGCTTAAAGCCGGGAACACATCACACCATTTTAAGCTTAGTCATCACCGCAATTTGACAGAGAAGATTGAATTTTAAGATCATTGCGCGCCTGCACTGGTCAGAGCAGGGGTGGAAAGTACTTTCATTACTGAAGTTGGATAGATGCTTCATGTAGTTGTACTTTATTGACCACCAATTCCTCTTCCTCACTTTTTTAGAAATTGAGTAGCTTACTGTTATGCTGTAACAACGAATATTTAATTTGATCTGTTTGCTATATAAACATATGGGGGAGTAATGGCTACCTGAGCAGAAAATGAAGTCCCTCTGTGTGTGTTGTGATCCGAGCTTCTCTGGGCTCTGTTTACTAGCCGGTCCGGCCTCGTGTGCATGTTGGTGCATATAAGTCCTTATGTGTGTGCTCTACTGGCTGGCTAATGGTTGGCACTGTGCTCATACAGCGGTTACCACTGATAACGCCGCCCCGCGTTAACACTGTCAGCACTGTTGCCATTGTTTGCACTGTTTTTGCTGTTAGCACCGTTAGCTGTTAGCATTGAACAGATAGGACAGAAAGACTGGTAAGGGGGAGAGAGGGGGAGACATGCAGCAAAGCGGCACCGCTGCGGTAATGACTCAGTTGGGGAGAAAATATGTTTTCTTCAAAATGTAAATGAGAATGCACTTTAGTTGTATGGGAAGATCATTTTGTAGTGGACGCACAATTCAACTCAACGCGCTTTTAAGAAAAGCCTTTTCATACAGACAAGGCAGTCACCCCTTTGGAGAGCATCCCTGTATTAGAGAGGGGTTGGCTGGTAGATGTTATCTTGTTAAAATATTTAGGATAGTAAGTAAGTAACTTTGAAATCAACGTACTTTTCAAAACAACTGCTAATTTACCCTCGTTATAAAATCGTTAAAGTCATTTGATATGAGGAAGATATTCCCACCCTCCAGGCACACTGGCCTGCACAAAATAGGACATGGTGTCACATACAATATCTTGTACAACCATACAAGCCGTTTAAACAGTTTAATTAATCAGTGTGTCGACTATGACTGTAATCTGAAAAAGTGAGTTTTTAAATGTGTGATGAGTCTTTTCATGGTCAGTTGAGATTTAAAAAGTCTTCTTCAGCCAAAGTGTGTCTGTGTTGCAATGTCTCGTTACGGCAGCCTCTTGAAAGTGTTTGGCAGCAGGGAATGATGGGTACGCTGTTGGACCGGACACATTTGGATAAGTTTTATATTTGTGTGTGTGTGTGTGTGTGGGTGTGTGTGTGTGTGTGTGTGTGTACCCTGGCAGTTGACTGCTGGGGCCTTTTGAGAGCCGTTTCCTCAAAGGCCACGTCTTTGTTTGTTTGAGAGGAAGAAGCTGAGCGCTGCCTGCTGATTCAGTGGCTGATCTCTGGATCTCTGGCTCTGCAGGACCATCCAACATCTTTACTGACAAATAAATTGACACACACAGAGTCATGGTGCATTCACACACTGCAACAATATTCTGACAGGGAGGAAGTCTCTTGTACTTGTAGTAAAGAGCAAAACATCACTAAAAACTCACTTGAGGATCCTGTACATCTTTTAGTTCTCTTTAAACACGATGTTGTCCAAATGACACGGTACAAATAACTAAGTAGGCTAATCTTTATTTTTAAAGGCCATTTAGCATTACACATTGCACATTGAGTTAATTATTAAGTTGATCTGCAACAGTTGAGAAAATCAAGTTGAGTCACTTATTTAGCAAAAATGCCAAATATTCTCTCGTTTGTGCTTCTGAAGTTTTTCAGCTTTCTCTGTTTTATATAATTGTTTAGACAGTTGGTCAGTTTATACACGAAACAATTAACATTTGATACAGAAAATAATTGTTACTTGCAACAGTAGTTTAAAAGAAAAGACGGACAGCAAATATTTGCAACAAACAAGACAGTGTCTAAAAACAAAGTGAACACTCAACATATACAATATATAATATAGAAACAAGTGAAAGTAAAAGACGACAAGGAAGTTTGAAGATGTTACCCGATCAAAGCCTGCTGCCCTGCTTCCCATCATTAGTCCTTAACGTCTCTCTGCACCTGCCGTACACTTGACCTTCCCTCTCCGTGTTTGATCAGCTGGAAGAGGCCAAAGAGGCGACTAACTTTGACAACTTCACAACAGAAATTCTGTCTTTGTCTTACAATATTCAGCACGATTGCATAACAGCAACTATGACAATTTCTTGCAAGCTTTCAGCCTTTTTAATCCAGATGTTCAGGCAGTGATGGACTGAGGTGGACAGTTTATAAATGTATTTATATTTAATGCGTTTGAGTCTTAAATGTGTGAGAGACGATATGTCTGTTTAATTGTAGTTATTTTTATGGTTTGTTATCGGTTTCCCATTTCACAAGAGGAAGAATAGAATAAAGTGAAAGTAAAACAGTCTGTTTTTCCATAATCCTGCTAACAAACAAATCAACAAACCAAAAACCGTAATGAGAGAATGACCCTTCAGGTAGTTTACACCGGTCACCAGCGTAATTTGTATCTACAGATTATAATCCACCTCTGTCATCTCAATAGCCTAAAATTCCTAATCCCATTTGTTACCTTAACTTTTAACTCCCCCATGCAAGTGTTTACCCGAGAGGTGAAAGTAGCAACAAAATAATTACATCAAGTGTCAGGAGTGAAGGTGTGAATGAAAAACAACTTTATTTGGCTTGATTTAGTCACGGGAGAGGTTTATTGAACATAATGTCAAATTTGCAAGTAACAAAAGAGATGTGACTGGCAACGATTATATTTAGTGTGTCTGTCTGGTTGTGTATGAGAGAAAGGGACATCTGGCCACTGAGAAAGACTGAAGGTGGGGGTTTTAGCCGGGGGGCTATTGTAATACCATTTCAAGGCATCTGTTCTTTTCTTCTATTCAGATTGACCCTCCCTAACCCTTCGACACACACTCACACACACTCTCTCTCATCTACAATGACCTAATCTCTTCATCTAGCTCTACTACATCAGCACCACCATGGCTGAGATTGTCTCTTCCCTTCAGGAGGCATCAGCAGGATCAAAACCATAAACCTTTTTATCAGAGTTGATTCCTCTGTCGCCCTCCGGTGGTGTGGATTGGGACTGTTACATCCTGTACGTGGCATCACCGCGGGGTGTGCCTACTATGGTGAACGAAAAGGAAAAAAAATAGGTCTTCTATTTCAAAGAGTATTTAAGCTCTGTGGCCTGCATCATGTATGAGCTGGACACACCCACACACACACACACACACACACACACACACACACACACTCACACACTTACACACACACCACCGTCACATCTGGAAGTAATCGGTTGCAACCTCTGCCATGAAATGTACCTCATTCACCTCTACACACACACACACACACACACACACACACACACACACACACACACACACACACACACACACACACAATACACACACACACACAGTAACCAGACGAGACGACTTGATGGCTGATCTTCTTTACATCCTTTTCATTACAGTCTAGACGAGAGCTTCCCAAACATTTTTTTGCTAAGAATGGGACCATAGATCTGCTATAAGAAATTAACAACCAAACAAAAGCAATCGATTGTTTGATGTAAAACATTTGACATATTTATACATATCAATATTCAAGGAATAGTTTGACATTTGCGATACCACTCACATTGTAGAGTAAATATATCTAAGGCTCACTAATTATCACATTATATCGTTTGTGTATTCATTTCTCATCTAATTTGCGGCACAAAAAGAGAATAAGAGTGTTTCCCGAAATTTAAAACTATTACTTTTTAGTGAAGTAATACTTTCCTAAGAACAAAGAAAAACTACTGTTTTATGCTGTGTTGTTGTGGTTTGCACAACAACACATAGGGGGCCCGACCCCCATGTTAGAAATGGATTAAACTTTATATAAAGTTATTCAAAACGTCCCGCTACAACAGCAGACTTATGAGCCACTTATGAATCAATGCATCAGCATTAACAATTAATCATGTTATTACATTTCAGTCTAAGGGGACATTTGTGTGCAGAACAAGTACTTTTACTTTTCTTTAAGTACATGGTGCTGTCGAAGTAGGATTTTTACTTGTAATGGAGCAATTTTTACATTGTTTTATTGATACTTTTACTCAAATGAAGCATCTGAGTACTTCTTCTACCACTTCATTTTTAAACTGTGGTGAAACATCAATACAAATATACAATAAAAAAAGTAAGAAACACTTACTTTGAACCACTGGTCTAGACGAAACACACGCACACACGCACACGCACACGCACACGCACACACACACACACACACACACACACACACACACACACACACACACACACACAGAGAGATTGACAAGTTAATTTACTTGTTAATCTGATAAACTCACTCCACAGGCACTTGAAGCATTTGTGTCTTTATCTGTTGTTTGTTCTGCAGCTTTTGTCACTCAAGTTCAAACAAGTTCTTTTGTTACAGCTAAACTTTCTGTCTGTTGCTTTTCTTTCTGCCGTTATTTGGTGGTCATTTCTCTCAGAGTAGAGTAGAGTTTTATTTTTCAACTGTCTGAGCTGGGGGAGGGAATACAGGCTGAATGAATGAGTTTCTTTTAGGCGTTCGCTTCTTCCATCCCTCCCTTGTTTCCTCCCTCAAATTGCCACCTCTCTCTTACTCCCGCTCTCCGTCTCCCTCCTTCTCAGGGAGAATTCCTCCGTACCTGTCTGAACAGGGAGAGTCGGACCGCTGTAGGGCAGAGGAAAGAGAGAAAGAAAAGGAACAAAAGGGAATCAAGAGAAGGAAAGTAGGAGGAACAAAAGGCACACGTTTAAAAAGCAGCAACAGGAAAGAGGTGTGTTAGAGACAATCTGAGTACGGACACAGAGCGAGAGACGAGTCTATCAAGATCTCGAGGCTTCAAATTTAACTTTTTCCCCGATCCCTGCTGGGCTGTTTTTCAACTTTTTGAGACCAGTGGCTATTTTGGTCCGTCAGTGTCAGAGCGGTTTGGGATGGATGCCATCATGCTGCAAGAAAAACTGGTGGAAAGGCTGCTGTGCCCACGAGTGAGAACAGCAAGGCAGAAGGTAAAAATGTTGGATTTCTAGAGGAGAAATAGACAAAAAGAGTGGAGAAATATCATGAGTATTTAAAATTCCAATGAAAAATATAGACAGAGTTGAAGATTACTTTATAAATGCATAAATAAGAAGCCCTAACACCTGTGGACGCATCTTTTGATGCTATCTCTGCTTTCTGTGGAGGTGTGCGATTCCTCCAGTGACAGATTTACGAGATGATTTATTTTTATGATTACTCACTGAGTTATCTACAGATTTCCGTATTATCACTCCTCTGGCTTCATGACAAGGCTCTCTGCCATGCACTGATTGCACCGCTTGTGGGCTTTGTGTGTGTTTTTGTATATGCTATCCTCACCCGAGGGGGTTGTCGGAAATGCCAATGACAAGTTATGACAGCTTATAAGGACTCTGACTGTTTGCTTGGCTTGTGTGTTTGCAGAGTGAAAAAAGGAGCTTTTCAGGTCTGTTGAATGTAGCTTCTGTCTGTGTGCGAATGCTCTCCACGGGCCTCGAGTGCGTATTTATATCCACACATGTCAACAGACACTGTCGGGTAAAGATGACGTTCTGCCAGATGCAGCAGAGAAAACCTGCAGCACTGAGAGCTACTGTGTGACACAGAGAGCGACTGGTATCCTGTGGCTCTCTTTGTGTGTTTCTGTGAGAGTTTAAGTGGAAAATCTGAGACGCTGGTTTATTCTCAGCTGCTCTCAGAGGAATGCCGTGCACGTGTTTTTCCATGCAGTTGTAGATTTTCTGTATTATAGACGCCGTCTCTCTGTTGTGGTCACTTTTACTGCATCAGTTCACATTTTGTGTTCACATTAGAAACCCTCTGAGCGCTCTTACAGTTATTTGGTGTCTGCTTTTATTCTGAAGCTGTTGGCTTTTGATGTTTTATTGTGGGGCTGAAACACTTAGTCGACTCAGAAGTTGATTCAATTAGTCGAAATTCATTTAACTTTTTAGATAATCAGTTAATTGTTTAAATCTGGTTCCAGTTTCTCAGATTTGATGATGTGATACTTTTGTTTTCTTTTGCATTGGTGGAAGAAGTACTTAGAGAAGTAAAAGTAGCAATCCCACAATGTAGAAATATGTAAAAGTCCTAACAAAATGTTACTTAAGTAAAAGTGCATTAGCTGCAAAATATACTTTAAGTTCAAAAAGTAAAATGACTCATTATGGTGATTGGACCATTTCAGAATAAAATATATATTGCATTACATAACTTTACACAATGAAGGGATATAAAGTATAATCTCAAACTATAATATTACTACAATATTAACCATAATTTATTTGTTGATTATATTTTATATTGTTCATCTAGACAAACTAAAGTTATCAAATAAATGCAGTGGAGTAAAAAGTACAATATTTCCCTCTGAGATTAGTGGAGTAGAAGTATACATTAGCTGAAAACAGAAGAAGTAAAGTACCTTAAAATTGCACTTAAGTACAATACATGTATATAGTTGCCTTCCACCGCTGGTCTTTTTTGACATGCATTTGTCACCCTTTTCTAACTTTCAATCGACAAAACAATCAATTAATAAATCAAGACAATGTGGCTTAAATTGAATGGAATAACTGTTAACCTAAAAATACTATATATAGTAAAAGGTTCCATTCACAATTTCCTCAAATGTCTTGTTTCGTCTGAGTCCTTAACCAAAATATATTCATTAAACTCT
This sequence comes from Cottoperca gobio, assembly GCF_900634415.1. NCBI lineage: Eukaryota > Metazoa > Chordata > Actinopteri > Perciformes > Bovichtidae > Cottoperca > Cottoperca gobio. The sequence goes on from NC_041363.1 coordinate 17,313,541, forward strand.
AATGATATAAAGAAAAGCAGCAAATATTCACGAATGAGAGGCTGTAACAAGAAAATATTGTGTTTGAAAAAAATGTCTGAAACAATCGATTATAAAAAAACAGCTGCCAATTATTGTTCTGTCAACCGACTATCATTAGTTTCAGTCCTACGTTATTGACACTTTATTTGCATTAATACTAAACTTCTTCTTCTTCTTCTTCTTCTTCTTCTTCTTCTTCTTCTTCTTCTTCTTCTTCTTCTTCTTCTTCTTCTTCTTCTTCTCTTCTTCTTCTTCATCCTAGGAGAAACAGTATGTGGGTTTTGCCACTCTGCCCAACCAGGTCCACAGGAAGTCTGTGAAGAAAGGCTTCGATTTTACGCTGATGGTGGCAGGTCAGTTTGTAGCTGAAGATACAGTTGAAGGTGTACCTAATAAACTGGCGTCTTATATTGTACATTGTACACATTATGACCTTCTGTCTGTGTGTCTGCGCGCTGCAGGAGAGTCTGGTATGGGTAAATCCACCCTGGTCAACAGCCTGTTCCTCACAGACCTCTACAAAGACAGGAAGTTACTGAATGCTGAAGGTGAAGTCTTTATTTATTCATCTCTCTGCATCATAATGAATGCACTGCTCTGTCAATAAAAACACTCTGAGGTCTGGTATTTATGTAAACCAGATCACCGTCTATCTTACATTTCACTATGTCACACAGCTGCACTGAAGAAGTCCAGTTTAGTTTCTAAATGTTCTAATTCATTAACAGGAAACATTTAGTGATTTAGTTCACTGTATCCTTCAGAATAAAATAGTGTAATTCAATAGTTAAACTATAAGTCCGGTGATATTCCATATTTTCCTTATTAGCGGTAAATGACTTGACCTAACTAACAAGTATTATCTGTGTCGCTCAGAGCCTGATATTTATAAATGTGATATCATGTTTAAAGAGATTGTTTATCTTCTTAAAAGTATATATTCTTTTAAAGCTTTGTAGTAGTGTAGGCTGTGTGTAGTATTGAGAAACATTTTTAAATTTGGTCTTTTCATGGGATTTGTTAAAGAGCCTTTTCTTTTTACATCAGATGCATTCGTAAAGCAGCTTAAATCAATTATGCCACAATTACTGAAGGCGCAGAAAAAGAATCAAAGCCCTGAATTCCTGCATCAGGGCTTATTTTGCACCATTCACTGTTTTGTTCTACTGACCTGCTGCTTCAGCTGCTTCTCCTCACTTCCCCTTCATCACTTTCTCTGTGTCGGTGCTTTGCAGAGCGTATCAACCAAACTGTGGAGATCATCAAACACACTGTAGACATCGAGGAGAAAGGAGTCAAGCTCAAGCTGACCATCGTCGACACGCCGGGGTTCGGAGACGCCGTCAACAACAACGAGTGGTGAGCTGGAAGACCTGCTAGTCACATGTTCCTGGTGCAACCTGCTCGCTTGAATTCACAGCTCCAGGAGGAGATGCTAATGTAGTGTGTGGTGTGTGTGTTTGTCCTAGCTGGAAACCAATCACAGACTACATAGATCAGCAGTTTGAGCAATACTTCAGGGATGAGAGCGGGCTGAACAGAAAGAACATCCAGGACAACAGAGTCCACTGCTGCCTCTACTTCATCCCTCCGTTTGGGCACGGGTAATAACTCACATTCACGCACACGCACACGCAAAGTGCAACACATCAGGACAGTGATCAGTGCAGGAAACGTCTTTTCTTTCTGTGTATTTTCTGCATGAAATTCAAGCTGTTTTGATTTGGAGAATTTGACTCTTTTAACTCTGGATTTCCCTCCACAGGCTGCGTCCGGTGGATGTTGAGTTCATGAAGGCTCTGCATGAAAAAGTGAACATAATTCCACTTATCGCAAAAGCCGACTGCCTCACGCCCAACGAGATAAAAAAGCTCAAAGACAGAGTGAGTCCCGGATCTGCAGCTCCACAGTGAATTCAGCACGTTGTACTGTATGCGGTTGTTCACTGTAACCTTTAACCTGACTTATCTTTAGATACGAGAGGAAATAGACAAGTTTGGGATCAAAGTGTACCAGTTTCCTGAATGTGACTCCGATGAGGATGAAGAGTTTAAACAACTTGACAAAGAGTTGAAGGTGAGTTAATGAACTGATTCACTGTAAGAGGAAGTAGCTGTGACTCTGGCCACAGATTGAGGTCGAGAATAAATTACGTCCACTAATTTTTCCCCCCCTTATGTCCCCAATACTCTTCCTACATTTCACTTCTGTGGGGTTTACAGGAACATTTGTTTTTCTCATTCAGGGTCAAAGCCAGAGTTTTAAAGATCCTATAGAACGGAATATATGTCTTTTCCTTTCAACTATATTTGGATTTTTTATGTATTTTATTTGTTCAGCTGTGAGGTTATATTTTCTGCAAACCTAATTTCCCAACATACATGTCTAACTGCTGCTTTAAAGTCATCTCATCAAGACCAGGAATAAACTATTGTGTGGAAATAGTGAATCTATTTTCGCTTATTTATTTTGGTGCTTTAAGAGTAGTCAAGTATAAATATGATGAATCTAAAAATACTGGAATCAGCTTATTAGATACACGTCTGCAGAAGTTCTCAGAGAAATATGTCGAACATGACCTCTCACTTACTCTTGAAGGAAGTCCAGATAATATCAGTTTAATGTGCCAAGATTTTGAGATATCCGTCTCTAAATATATATATCCTCGTCTACTAACTGACCTTCCTTTAAGGGATCTTAACATGACTGAAGGAGCATCGAAAGGTTTTCTGTTTGTGACATAAATCCACTGATCAGCTGGGAAAATCTGTGCAAGAAAAATAAACAACAAACGGTTTGTTTTTTTAACAAACAATTACAGGCACGCCTTTTTTAAGCTGCTCAGTGTGTTTCTGTGGATGTGTAAAAATGCTCCGTCAGCTTTCTCTGCATGGTTAAGGGTTAAAAAAACAAACCCGCCCTCATGTCTCTGTGTGCAGGAGTGCACTCCGTTCGCTGTGATCGGCAGTAACACAGTGGTGGAGGCTCGGGGGCAGAGAGTGAGAGGGAGACTGTACCCCTGGGGAATTGTTGAAGGTATGTCTGTCTATTATCTACCCATCATTAAAGACAGTTTGAATGTCATAACTTGGGTTATTAATTGTTTTTTGCATATTTCTTTTCTCAGTGGAGAACCAGTCGCACTGTGACTTTGTGAAATTGAGGAACATGCTGATTCGGTCACACATGCACGACCTCAAAGACGTGACCTGCGACGTCCACTACGAAAACTACAGAGCGCAGTGCATACAGGAGATGACCAGGTAGGTGAAAACTGAGACAATGTTTTGTAAACATCTCAGATAACTGCTGATGTTTAAAGATTTCAGTAGCCGACAGTATTGCCCGCTTCACCTCTCCTCCTCCACCTCCTCCTCCTCCTCCTCCTCTTCCTCTTCCTCCTCCTCCTCCTCCTCCTCCTCCTCCTCCTCCCTCCTCCTCCTCCTCCTCCTCCTCCTCCTCCTCTTCCTCTTCCTCCTCCTCCTCCTCCTCCTCAGTAAACTGGCTCAGGACAACCGTATGGAGAGTCCCATCCCCATCCTGCCGCTCTCCACCCCGGATGTGGAGACTGAGAAACTAATCAAAATGAAAGATGAAGAGGTATGAAACAACTTTTGCCGTTTCACCAAACGATTAATGTTTTGATTTCTATTATAAGATGTTTTATTGTTCATGAATGTATCCTAGAAGAGTCACAAGTCTTTGCTCTGACACAACTGACAACAAATTGTAAATGTCACGAGAATTATTCTGCATCAATCCCTGGCCCTATACGTGTTAAGAAGTCACTAAGGGGTTTATTATGATATCCTTGTTGCAGAAAATGATTGCATGAAGCTCATTTGACTTGAAAGTACTTTAAAGGTCCAACTATAGTAACATGTTATGTGACTCAAAGGCTCTCATATGAACTAAATGTCTTAAGTTTATTAAACTTATCTTCAGTTCACCTCACAGCTAATAAACAAACAATTATAAGTCTGATTATAAGGTGAAAAACAAAAGAGAAAATAAATAGTTTGATAAAATATTTAAAAAAAGATAACATCAAATGCAGAATATAATATTTAAACCTAACATCTACATAGAAACAAAACACTAATATATGCATAAATAATTATATCTAAATCAACATTTGTATAAATCATATATCATTGGCATTGAAATAGACATATTCATATATACAAACACATTGCAATCCTAGTAAGGACATCGTGGCAAATGCATTTAAAAGCACAAATATTAACAGGTTTGTGTTCGATATTTAAAAAACAAAGAAAGAAAGAAACGGTACATGTTTTTATCAGTACATTTACAAACATTACCATAAATCAAAATGCTGGTATCTATTTCCCTCTGATATATATATCTTATTTAGAATTATTGTTATCTTTTCCCTAGCCATTTTAATCCCATTGTGAATCCAGTCTAAAGCAACAGATTGTGCTACATCTTTCGAGTTCCTTAATATGTATAGTTTGGGATTGAAATCCAACTTTTCATGATTTCATCATTCAGATATCCTGAAGGAACTTGTGTATTTAGTGCCAGTATACCTGAATTATTGGTGACCCACACACTACGTGTCCCTTCCATATGTTTAAATCAACAGCAGTGATTATTATCTTTAAGCCAGAGTCTGTATGATCTTTAAACACACACTTGCATTAGATGCAGGATTTATTAATGAATAACGTTCCTCTCTGTCTGCAGCTGAAGAGGATGCAGGAGATGCTGAATAAGATGCAGCAGCAGATGCACAACAAAGACCAGTGATGTCTACCTGGGCTGCAGCGCCACCTGCTGTTTCTCCCCTGAACCACATTGAGACCTTCAGACATTGAACATGGAAATCACATGTCAGTGGCAACTCTGGCTGTACATTTATCCTCAGTTTGGTGCTTTGTATAGTTTGTCTGCCTGAACGGTTGTTTGTCAGAGCGTTTTTTTTTGTCTCTGAAACTCTCCGTTTGCCCACTTAGAGCACTTCGCTGTGGTTTAATAGTCTTAACATATATAATATAAATGCGTAATTTAAATTACTACTCAGTGTATCTAATTTATAAATGCAATGCTAAACTTTTTGAATATTTTGTCAGGGTATGATGTGTGCTAAAAGATGTTTTGTAAAGAAATTTAGGTTGTTGGTGATGTTAACATTTGATGGATATTGTTTTGTGTGTGTGTGTGTGTGTGTGTGTGTGTGTGTGTGTGTGTGTGTGTGTGTGTGTGTGTTTGTATTTCATGAAATTTCCTCCAGGTGTCCGTCCATAAAACTCCCTTTTAACCACAGTGACTTTTTTTTTTATCTAACTTTTGATCTTGTTAATTTGCTCTCTGATCCTCATAAATACCTTTCATGTGGCATTTTTTTACATATGGCAAGTCAAAATATTCTCTCCCAGCATTCCTTCATGTGCTGGCTGAGCTGAAAATGCATTTATTGCCAGTGGCTAACTGTGAATGGGGAATAAAGCCTTTGACGTAAGGGTCGGTGCAGGGTGCAGGGTGCATGTGCAAGCATGCTGCCATTACTCATATCCGCTAAATGCTGTGGGCCTATTTTTACGGCTTTATAGCCGATGCCCTGTGCTTAGTATCAAAATGCACATGACCTACAGTATGCTTTTTTGGCACTACGGTAAAGACAAGACCAATAATGAGGAGCTAATCCTGTGTATGCTTCTGTTTGAAATCTCTCATTGGAAGTGAGTTGTTGCATTCTGCTAGAGAAGATGTGTATCCTGTGTGCGAGTTGAGATTGATTGAGAGCGTGTGTGTGTGTGTGTGTGTGTGTAGGATGATGCTGATGCTGAGGAACAGTACATATTTTGCCTGAAGGCTGTGAGCTCAGCCTGTGCCCCATTTATAGAAGTGTGTCAAATAAACTCTTGTTTCTCGTCAATCTGCATCGTTTCTCTGAATACTAGTGTGAGCGCAGCACCGACATCCTTCGTCGCTTCCGGCTGTCAGTCTGAGCGGCAGCACTCAGAGATGAAGACATTATCTGCTGATTCACGTTTTATCTCCTGCAGCCATTCTTCCTCTGACCTGCACACAGCGTCTTGTCCTGCCACTCAGAGAAGAAATTAGTATGACTGAATATCTGTATTTTCTGTAAGAGGACTTTCACTCATAAATGTTGTGGTGAAATAAGCATTTAAACTTAGTAAAAGTAGCAATACTACAATGTAGAAATACTCTTGTTACAAGAAACAGTCCTGCATTCCAGACTTTACTTAAGTAAAAGTATTAGCATCAAAATATACTTCAAGTACTAATCATGCAGAATGGCCCATTTCAGAATAATTGATAGTATATGAATGGATCACTGATGCGTCGCTACATCACTAATGTTGCAGCTGTTAATGGTGAAGCTCATTTTAAGTACTTTATATACTCCTGGGTGGTTTGTGAATTTCCCCTCAATAAACTTATCTTATTTTTATATTACATCATCATTTATTTGTTGATTATCTTTTGTAATATTAATCTGAATTTTCAAAGTAACTAAAGTTATTATATATAGTGACGTAAAAAGTAAGAATATTTGCCTCTGAATTGTAGTGGAGTAGAAGTATAAAGTGAAAATGGAAATACTCAAGTAAAGTCACAGTACCACCGCTGGTCATTTTCTTACTACACTTGACATATCGGATATATATCATGACACAGACCATGTTGTCTCCTCAAAAATGTCTCTACAGGTCTATAATTTACTAATAATATTCTATGAAACATAATTGGGTGCTAATAATATGAAAAGGAATTTCCTTAAAAATATTTATTCCAATCCCAGGTACATTCATTTATTATTTATTATTAGAAACTTTATTTATGTTGAATTTTGTGCTTTCTTAGGCACACCCCTAAGAGAAAGAGTCACTAAGGATTGTGTGTGTGTGTGTGTGTGTGTGTGTGTGTGTGTGTGTGTGTGTGTGTGTGTGTGTGTGTGTGCGCTCTTCAGTGGTCTTTATCAGTTAGTGCCAGCTGGCTGTAACACACACAAACAATCGGGGCCTCTCAGAGCGACTGTAAGAAGCGCAGTCCTCTCCTGAAGACACGCAGCACTGAAGGTAAATGACTCTCGTTTGACTTTTTAGTTTGAACCATATTGACATTAAAACATTGTTTCATGGCCCATAACTCAGTTTTTATTAAATTCAATTTAACTTTATTTCAGACACATAGGTCCATGTCAGCATAGAAATAATAAAATATCACAGCAATTAAAAAGCTGTGAAAATTTAGAATTACTCTTTTGTTTTTATATTTAATTGTGTATGAAAGTCGACAGAAATTTTATATTAGTTTAAGACAAATTGCACAAACAATTTATGTAAACTGTCATATACAAAGTAGGTACATTTTAAATAAACATAAAGTGACCAGAACAATTTAAAGTTTCATAAAGATTGGTATTATTGGACTCTTGTTGGATTGCATTAATTTCTTTTTCTAATAATTTAAGATCAAACAGCTCTGGAAAACAATATAAACAAACATAAAAAACAAGAAATTAAACATTATGTTTTTTATCTGTGTTAAGAGAACACTGTTGAGTCATTACCTTGATGCTTTATTGTGTTTACCTTTACTATAGAAGAGTTTATCTTTGTGTTGATGTGGCTAATGTTACTGTTTAATGTGAGGTTAAACTTGTATATTCCCTTCTCCCTAATCTCTTCTTTTTGTTGGCCTTAAATCAATCGATAATAAAGTGTCAAAAGTATAAGTACTCATTATTCAGAACGGCCCTTATTGTATATAATATGTTATATTATTGGATTATAATTCAATGTTAATGTAATGTTACTTTCGACTCCTGCAGTAGACTTAGATGAATCTTCTCTTTTCTCCAGTGATTGGTAACCATGAAGGGGCTTCTGCTCCTGTGTCTGCTCATCTTGTGTGAAGGTCAAAGGTCATCAGCCTGCCCTCACCTTTGCTCCTGTCATGGCAGTCAGGTGGATTGCAGCAGCAGGTCTTTCACCTCGTCCTCGCTGCCCACCAGTTTCCCTGCAGGGACCACCTCCCTCCGTCTCCACAATAACCGGCTGACCAGCCTCCCTAATGGGCTCCTGGATAATTTGACCTCCCTCCGCTCAATCTCCCTTCATGGTAACCCCTGGGAGTGTGACTGTGGTGTCCTCTACCTGCGAGCCTGGCTGCAGCATCATCCGGCCACTCTTGCATCACATCTGGGCGTTAACTGCAGCTTCCCTCCCGGTCTGAGAGGGCGGCTGGTGGTGTATTTGACCGAGAAGGAGATCCTGGAGTCCTGCCAGTACTGGTACTGTGACTTGGCTCTGGCCTCTCAGGTGTGTCTGTTTGTATTTGTGGTGGTGCAGGTGGTTCTGCTGGTGGCTCTCATCGTGTTCCTGAGGAGGTTTGAGAGGCTGACCAAAGAGGCGAGAAGAACCACGGAGGAGAGCTTCACCGCCAGAGAGAGTCTGAGGGATAACAATTATGCGCCTTTAAAGGACAGCAGCATCTGAGAAGGAGCTGTGATGTGTGATGGTTAGATACAAAAGAAGAAAAAGAGATGTTTATTTATTTGCACACTGGAGAGAACATGTCTTTCATGCTTTTGTGTTTCAGATTCCAAAGTTACATTTTTATTGACAAGCAAGCATGGATGGATTACTGAATGGGCCCGCCGGTCATAGACTCAGAGCCCTGTCCCCCTGGCCTTCATTTACAAAATGTTGCTCAAAGAGACACGTACCAGAGATACAAAAAAGATATAAAGAAACATAAAACAACTATAAAAAGGTACAAAACAGCTGCAAATAGACACAAAAGGACCACAAAGAGAGAGGTGATGGGGCCTTTTGCATGTCTGTGCCCCGGGGCCCATTGTCTCATAATCCGCCCATGCAAGCAGGTGACAAATGAAGGGATGATGACATGACATAACTATAACATTGTACTATATGAGCATTAAAAGGCTAATTAAAATGTATTTTCTAAGTCCCTTGGGATGCTTTATTTGGAGGTGTGATCATGTCATCAAAAATAATCTCAACTGAAGATGCCTAATGATGAATTGCTGATATAGGTGTTTTTATGTGTGTGTGATATCAGGAAATTGTGTTATGTTTTTCTAATTGAAAATTATTTCATGGTAAAATTATTACATTTTTGGTCAAATTTATTTAAAGGGAATTTATATTTATATCAAATCAAATCAAATGTATATGTATAGCCCAATATCACAAATTATACATTTGTCTCAGTGTGCTTTACAGAATGTATTTTCATTCAAACTAAATTAGCTGATTTATTTCAACAGACACACTTTATCAGCTAGATTGTTATTTTTACCATCTTACAAAACACATCCGTCCATAAACTATGATCAACAAACCTCCATTGTTATTGGTATTGTTGTTTTTTATTATTTTCTTTCTATAGTTTTCTTTCTTTTTTCTTTCATTCTTTCTTGTTTAAGTATGTTCTACCTACCTATGTAACTTTTGACATTATGTTTGCTAATATGGAAAAGAAGCATGGCAATACCATGTTTTGTTATCTTTGAAAATTCTGTTTCACAATAAAAACATTTCAAACAAACAACAACGTGTATGAAACTCCAATTACTAGTTATTATTTTCTCATGTAGCGGAACCTTTCTGCGGAGTCAGGTTTCAGCGGCGGACAGTTTAAGCTGATGCACTCCTGTATGTTTACACGTGAGGTTTGTGCAGGGCTGTTTCTTTCACATGCTGTTGTTTGACCTGATAAAATAAAACGGTTTGTCTTTTATAATATTCATCAAGATTTAATCGGTTGTGTAAATTACGTTGATACCGTAATGGTTCATTTTCAGTTAGCTAGTTGGCTCGTTTTAAGCTTGTTCGTGGTGTCTTACATTACAAGCTATCAGGTGGTGGTTTAGTATACATACTTTGTTATTTATTAATTCCCAGACCTCAGTTTAAAATGGGAAAACTAAGGAAGAAGCACTTGAAGGGAAAACAGCAAAGTAACACCCAACAACCAGCAGAGGAAGAGAAGTCAAAGGTTGTTGTGGAGCTTCAAGGTAAGAATTTATGGGCAAACTCTATAAACTGTTGAAATGATTTGTTCTATATTGCCACTTGTTGTATGTTTGGCTTGTAACTTTTTTTTTTCATCAGATGGGGTCAGGCTTAAAGGTGTAGACCAGAGCAACGTGTTGGTCCTCCCAGCCAACAAAGCCAAGAAGAAGAAAGGCTCAGTGACACCTGTCTACAGTAAGAAGCCCCTCACCAAGAAGCAGAGGAAAGAGCTGCAGAAGGTCCTGGAGCGCAAAGAAAAGAAATCTCAGGTGAGACACAGGTTGATGCTGCAGGTTTACACAAAGCTCTAATCAGTTTTTACAATCTTTTTATTCAGAATAACACAACTTTGATCTAGTTCATACGTACATTTATACGCCACCTTTGGCTCTCGGAGCTTCTGATGTCCGATCTTTATTATAAACTTAATGATAGCAGTAACCGTACCGACTGTAATGAATACGTATCAAATATTTTTACAATTTGGTTTGGATGGTAATTTTTTGTAGTCTATTTATTTATTCTTTAATCAGATAATTACTGATTTAACATTTAACTTAGCTTTCTTTAGTGAAATAATTTTTTTTATATGTTCTTGGAGGCATTCTTATGCCTATATTACAGACATTAGAGAGATGACAGGACATAATGGAGAGGAAAAAACAAAGATATCAACAGAAAAAGAAGAAGTATGGTTTGGTATCACAATAAGATAAGGACTTTATTAATTCCACAACAGAAATTAAATTGTTAAAGTACTTAAAGAGTCAAAGAAGCAAAGGGGGAAAATAAAATCAATCAATACTCAGAAACTCTGGTATCGTTACTGGTGCTACTCCTAAAAACATCATGGTATACCTAGCCTTAGACTCAAGATTATACCAATTTATTTCTACTCAGTTACTCACAGACACTCGTCCTGCATAAGAGCCAGGTACACTGGACATAAATTGTTAAACATTTAATAACTATGAAACAGAGATCACAACCCATCTGTCCTGCTGTCTGTCCCATCCAGAGAGCAGACATCCTGACTAAACTGGCTGAGGTGCAGCTTCCAGAGTCTGAACTGAAGCTGCTGTACACTACGTCCAAACTAGGAACAGGAGACAAACTTTACCAGACCAAACAGTAAGTGCACAAATGCGTCATATAAGCAAAATAATCTTTCTCTTTGTATATGGAGAAGGTGGAGTCGGTAGTCTTAGTATCTTTGGGTTATTTTTAGGTTGCCGGATGAAATAAAAGATGGAGAGTCCGGGCCAAAGATCAGCAGTTTAAGTGGAGCAAACAGAAAAAGAAAATGGAAAGAAGAGGAGGACGAAGATGAAGAAAAGGCAGAAGAAAGCAGTGATCTGGACACCTCGTCTGAGGAGGAGGAGGAGGAGGAGGAGGATGATGAAGTGAATGAGACCACAGAGAGGACCGTCTCTCCCTGTCAGGAAACAGAGGACAAACAGGAAGGGAAGGAAAAACAACAAAACACAGAACAAGATGGACAGAATGAGGAGAAGAAGATTTCAGATCAGGAAAAAGTTGAAAACAAGACGCCGTCGCAGCCAGCCGTCTTCATTCCTGTTGACAGATTACCAAAAATACAGGTGTGTGAAGTGCCATTCAGACGGGTGTGTTTTTGTTTTTGTTTTTTTCTTGAGCTTACATGCATTTCAATCTGTTGCTGCAGGAGGCTCGTCTAAAGCTACCCGTGCTGGCGGAGGAGCAGGTCATCATGGAGGCAGTGAGAGAAAATCCCTGTATCGTCATCTGTGGAGAAACAGGAAGTGGAAAAACAACTCAAGTGCCTCAGTTTCTGTATGAAGCCGGCTATGGCAGGTAAGGCATCCTCTTTATGGTGCTGATATTAGTACTGTACCGAATGTTTTTCTTTTTTTTTTAACTTCTATTGAAGTATCAAATTAAGCTTTAAATGTCTGATGTCATATTTCTTTGACATTATCACCCATAAAAAAAGGGGGAAATCCTCCCAAAAGAATCTGGATTTGAATAAAGTGATTCATCGGATTAAATGAGTTACCGGTAGTCTTTTTTTATTAAATGAACTTACTTTAATGAATATAACTCGTCAACATGTATACATATACTGGCTAATCCGATAAGGGCCCAAAGGAATGCAGATACATAATACCGTAACTACTTAAATACTATATTAGTGTTGAAACCAAAATGGAGTTTAGTGTTATTGTGGTTATATAAGATAATTCACGATTGCTGCTACACAGCCCTGTTACGAGAGGTGTGTGCCCTTCTTTTGCGGCAAGCAGGCTTCCAATATTGGAATATCAACGTTATGAATGAAGCTTCAAACTATTCGATACAGCCCTAGCTGATATTTACCTAGACAAATGGCTTGTGGGCACACTTGTATATGTTATATCATGACGTCTTCTTTGTTCTGATGTCCTTCAGTGGCAGGGGAATAATTGGTATCACAGAGCCAAGAAGAGTGGCCGCTGTCAGTATGTCCCACCGAGTGGCCAAAGAGATGAACCTGTCCACACGGTAACATTCAAAAATATTTCAAATGAAATAATCTCAAATCCACAGATTTGGAGAGTATACAGACTATTTTGTTTTTGAAACATGTTTGTGACGAGCCTGGGGATGGAGGTTTTGATGATCATGGAAACATTTAGTAAATGATATGGTACGTGTTTGTGTTTAGCGTGGTGTCATACCAGATTCGATATGAGGGAAACGTGACCAGCGATACCAAGATCAAGTTCATGACTGATGGTGTTCTACTGAAGGAGATTCAGAAGGTATAATATTTATTGTCCATTGAGTCATTTAATGAACACAGTATTTTATATCTGGAATTGAAATAAAACGCCTTCAAAAATCACAATTTTCATAAGGTTGTCTTTGTAGAAGTTGTTGTTCAGTAAGAGTAATGGGAAAGCTTTTAATTACCTTGATGTTTCCACAGTTGTGTGAGTGTCTCGGTCTTGTCTCATAGGATTTCCTGCTCCAGAGATACAGTGTGATAATCATAGATGAGGCGCATGAAAGGAGCGTGTACACAGACATCCTCATCGGACTGTTGTCTCGTATCGTCCCGCTCAGAAACAAGGTGAGAGGCTCTGCTGTGTTTCATGTTTTTGGTGAAAAATCTTTAGAGCCCGTATTACTGACAGCATGCATGACATTATCTTATCTTCCCTTCTCTACTTCGTTACTCTGCGCCCGCTCTTCACCTGTCTGCAGAAAGGTTTGCCCATGAAGCTGCTGGTCATGTCGGCTACTCTGCGAGTTGAGGATTTCACAGAAAACATAAAGCTGTTTCGGACGCCGCCGCCCGTCATTAAAGTGGACGCTCGCCAGTTCCCGGTCACTATACATTTCAACAAACGCACCCCGATGGATGATTACACCGGAGAAGTTTTCCAAAAAATCTGCAAGATCCACCGAATGCTGCCTCCAGGTGCACATGACACGTTTCTCAAATGTTTTTCTTTTTACTATTAGAACCTGAAAGAACTCTCATTTATTTAAGGGGGTTTAGGGGAAACTGTTAAATATTTTTTTTCTGCACAGATTAAAGAAAGAATTGAGACTCTTTGTAGCTTCATGGCAAAGATAGCTGTGTTTGTTAAGATATTATGGTGGGACGCTTTAATAATTGCACTTTGTCAGTACTAAGTAAGCGGGACAAACCACAGTTTCTGGAGGTTAACACACACACACACACACACACACACACACACACTCACTCTCTGATGCCACGTCTCTGTCCTTCAGGTGGTATCCTGGTGTTTCTGACCGGCCAGGCAGAGGTTCACAATCTGTGCAGAAAACTGAGAAACGCTTTCCCCTTCAGGAAGGGTAACACGACCACTGGTGAGTCTGACAGCATCTGTTTGCTCTCTTCACATGTTGTGTATGATTTTGTATGTTTACATGTCTTTGTTTTTAGGTGAAGACGCGGACGCAGACACCTCAGAGGCCATGAGGAAGTTTAAAAAGGCCAAACAGAAGAAGACTGTTGTAAGTCTACTTTTAGTCAAATGCCCCTAAAACCCCCTTTTTTGTTTATGTTTTTCCAATGTGATTACAGCCACATATTACAGTGTGTGTGTCTGCGGATATTTCTTGTGTGCATATTTTAAGAAGATTATCTCTGTTTTCAGTCTCTGCCTCGCATCGATCTGGATAACTACTCTGCCCTCCCGATGGATGAAGGGGACGAGGACAGAGATGCGGGGATCGGAGACGAGGAGTATGACGGCTCCGACCTTGAGATCGGAGACGATGGCACCAGCACAGGCGAGCTACTTCAAATGAATAATACTTCAAATCAAGTTGGATGTATTTTGTGTTTTTACTAATTCTGCTCTGTGTTTTGTTTGTGTAGGGGAGAAGGCTGACCCCTCTATTCCTCTCTATGTTCTCCCTCTGTACTCTCTGTTGGCTCCAGAGCAGCAGGCCAAGGTGAGATTAATATCTTGTGAGCAAACCTGATCCACAAGTTTGTTTAAATGTATATGTTAATACGTTTAGACATACTTTTAGCTGTTTTCAAACCTTGTTGTCCATGTGATGCAGAACAGTAGATAAACTTGTACATTATCTTTATTTCTTTCTTTCTTTCTTTCTTTCTTTGTGTGTGTGTGTGTGTGTGTGTGTGTGTGTGTGTGTGTGTGTGTGTGTGTGTGTGTGTGTGTGTGTGTGTGTGTGTGTGTGTGTGTGTGTGTGTGTGTGTGTGTGTGTGTGTGTGTGTGTGTGTGTGTACTGCAGGTGTTCAGGCCTCCTCCACCTGGAACTCGTCTGTGTGTGGTCGCCACCAACGTGGCTGAGACATCTCTGACCATCCCTAGCATCAAGTACGTGGTCGACTGCGGTCGAGTTAAGAAACGTTTCTATGACCGAGTGACCGGAGTGTCGTCCTTCAAGGTCACATGGACTTCACAGGCCTCAGCCAATCAGAGGGCAGGTAGAGCGGGACGAACGGAGCCGGGACATTGCTACAGGTCAGGACTTTGAAAATGTGATGTGTAATCTCTCTTGTTTTCTTCACTTGAGGATTCACAAATGTTTGTCTCTGTTTCTATGATGTGTTTGCAGGTTGTACTCGTCCGCAGTATTTGGAGACTTCAGTTTGTTCTCAGAGGCAGAGATCACTCGCCGGCCTGTGGAAGACTTGGTTTTACAGATGAAGGACCTCAACATAGATAAGGTCAGTAAAAAGGAAGCGTTTCAAACTTACCAGCAGGCTTCTTCTTCTCATTAAAACGGCTTCATATTTTATTTTTGTGCAGGTGGTCAATTTTCCCTTCCCCACGGCTCCCTCTGCAGAGGCTCTTGTTGCAGCAGAGCAGTTGTTAGTCTCGTTGGGAGCTCTGACAGAGCCGCCTCGCACTGGAAGGTAACTAAATGGATCTCCTTGTCTTTACCTTGCTTGACCAATATCAACTGGCTTCCTTGCATTACATAACTATTTATTAGAGCAGTTTCGGTAGTGTCGAGGGATATTGGTTTCTGCTTACACTCTGATTCTAACAGGGAAGCCTTACAAAATTAAAGTCAATGAAACAAGGGGTTATTGTAATGTGAAGTTATTAGAGAGAAGATTCTGTTTATCAATAGAACTTGTAGAACTGACTAAGAAGTTTGCCCTTTCTATGTGGACATTTGAGAGTTTAACAAAGCCTTTTATATTCATATTTTTATTTAGTTTTCCCAGTGTAATTAGTCGTATCACGCGTCTACGCGTGTCCAAACTGTTAATTTATTTTCTTATAAGTGTGAAAGAGATGGAGCAAGCGAGGCTGAGCTGTCCAGTCACCCCCCTGGGCAGAGCAATGGCTTCGTTCCCTGTGGCACCGCGTTGCGCTAAAATGTTGGCTCTCGGTAAGCAGCAGGATTGCCTGCCTTACGTCATTGCTGTGGTAGCAGCCATGACAGTCCGGGAGATCTTTGAAGACCTTGACAGGTGAGGACACATGTTTGCTCTTATGATATCTGCTTGCATAATTATATGTTAAAACTGAAATAGGGGCTCCCGAGGTATTCATATTAGAAGTGCACAAATATGAGATGAACTTTAAAAATTACTTGAATGTAAAAGCAAGACATGCAACATGCTGCATTCTTCATTTTGCTTTAATACTTGTACCATCTTTTTTGTCTTCCCTCAGACCTGCACCTAGTGAAGATGAGAGCTCCAAGCTCAGCCAGCGTCGAGCTCGGCTGACCCAAATGAGGAGGTTGTGGGCTGGGCAGGGAGCGTCGCTCCTGCTGGGGGACCTCATGGTCATGCTGGGTAAGCGTACCGTTTGTTCAGGTTTACAATGCCTGACAGTTTATAGACAGTCTGTTTATAGTCTGTTAGGTTATGTTGACCTTTTAAAGGTACCATGATGTTCCAGCATGAAGCAGAGTTTCAGCGTGAGACTTAAGACCCGGAGATTTGAGATCTAATGACTGATGCAGTGAAGAGCAAAATATGTCGACATTGAGTAATGGGTGGAATTTTAGTTTGTGTATCTTATATCAAACCTTTTTTTATTGCACAGAATGTTTTATATTTAGTACATTTATGGAGTTGTACTAATATTTCTGTATACGTGTGATGACAGGTGCTGTCGGTGCTTGTGAATTTGCCGGTTGTACTCCAAAGTTTTGCGAGGATAACGGCCTGAGGTATAAAGCCATGGTGGAGATCAGGAGACTCAGAGGACAACTTACCAACGCAGGTAGACAAACGCACACAGAAAACCCAACGCATAATGTGCTCCAGAAACAAAAGTGAAAATCATTCCCATTCTCTCACCCCAGTGAACGCAGTGTGTTCAGAGGTGGGCGTGTTTGTGAATCCCAAGATGACTCCGCCGACAGAGCACCAGGTGGTTTGCCTGCGACAGATTGTTCTAGCCGGACTGGGAGACCATCTTGCAAGGCGTGCGCAGGGAGAAGATATGCTGGACCCGAAATTGAAGAATGGATACAAGGCAAGTTGGTCTGATTGTGATTAAGAAGAGTCTATTATCTCTCTCCGTCACCTTCTCACCTTTATCCGTTTTTGATAATAGACGGCTCTTCTGGACGACCCGGTGTACATTCATCCCACCTCCGCGCTGTTTAAAACGCTGCCGGACTTCATCGTCTACCAGGAGATCATGGAGACCACAAAGATGTACATGAGAGGTAAATGTGAAAACGATTTCCATCAGCCAATCATAACTCAGAGTCTTTGTAGACAGTCATCAGGGTCCCCTGGCTCTCTCTCTCTGTGTGTGTGTGTGTGTGTGTGTGTGTGTGTGTGTGTGTGTGTGTGTGTGTGTGTGTGTGTGTGTGTGTGTGTGTGTGTGTGTGTGTGTGTGTGTGTGTGTGTGTGTGTGTGTGTGTGTGTGTGTGTGTGTGTGTGTGTGTGTGTGTGTGTGTGTGTCCTGAGAATCCTGTTGACAAGCCAAATTGCCAAATTTCAGAACAACATGCTTATGCTTATGGTTTCACCTGGTGAAATGTCTTCCTTTCTGTCTCCGTCAGGTGTGTCAGCAGTAGAAGCAGAGTGGATCCCAGAGCTTCTGCCTCAGTATTGTCATTTCGGCGCCCCTCTGGAGTCGCCATCACCGTGGTTCTGTTCGTCCACCGGCACCATCAGATGTTTCTGCTCAAGCACCTTCTGTAGGTTTTCTCCAGCTGAGCACGGGCTGTACCGAATACATTCAAATCTTCTGTTGAGGTTTTCAAATGAAGCTTCTCATGTCCGTCATCTTATTTCATGACATAATCACCTTTTTATATATATATTTTTAAAGAATGAAAATACATATTTTTTGATTATATAATATAATTCATAAAAATGTCTTTCAAGATATTGGAAATGTGTGAATCGCACGAGTCACCACTGGAATCTAATTCTACAATAGTATGACTCTAATAATATTAGTGTAGCCTAATCTTCATGTGCAAAACAAGCTGCGCAGCATTCGAATGTTGATTTCAAGAATTTGAATGTCAACGTTATGATTGAAGCTTCAGTCTATTTGCTGCAGCCCTACAGCCTACATTAATGTAATTGTTGTGTTTCTCCTGCAGTCCGTGTAAGTTGGCAGCTGCCAGCAGTGGAGAAGGAATATCCAGACGGCATCGAGCGTTTCAAACTGTTCTCCAGGTTTCTGCTTGAGGGACAGGTACTGCAGCAAAACCTGAAAGTTATCCCATCTCTGTTCAGTCTTCACTCAAGTTTCAATTAGGCATGCAAGCTTGAACCTGATCTTTATGTCCAATCCTTACCAGCCCTGGTCACTGCTAGAGGCCAAAACAATGAAATCATTATAATATTGGTAGCCTTAATAAGTATTGAGCCTCCTCCTCCCTTTTTATGGTTTATTTGGATCTCCAGTTGTTGCTACTCTTCCTTCCTTCTCTACATATTAAATATACAGCATAATCAACAAATATTTACACAGCATACAGTAAATAAAACAGCCAACACAATAAATAACATACGAATATCTATAGAATTAACATCAATACAAAAACTAATAAAACATTATAAAAGCATAAATAAAGTATTTATTCTTAAACATAATAACCATTTCACACAACTCTTAATCTGAGTGAACCTTAAATACTGATGTGTTTTTCTATATGCATTGTTCTCTGTAAATGCTCTAAAGGTAAATACAAGTAGGAAAAAGTCAAATGATAACTGCTCCTAAACCCAACCTGACAGAAAGTCTTGTGTAGTAATATTTGCTTTGTCTGGTTTGCAGGTTTGTGCTAAACTAAAGAAACACAGCGGCCACCTTCTCTCAAACCCCTCCATCATGCTGAAAACATGGGCAAAGTAAGTTGGCACTCTCACACACTGCTCCGCCCTCTGAGGCATTTCTCCGTTTGTGTCAATGAACAAGTTGACTTGTTTAAAAGAAGGACTTTTCTCTTACTGTTGCTGACTTAGGCTGCAGCCCAGGACAGAGGCTTTGCTGGGAGTGTTGGTGTCAAAGAGAGTTGACTGCAGAGATGCCCTCCTCTCTGTCTGGAAAACTGAAGATAAATGTGAGGGTTTAATGTGCTTGACATGGCTTGCCAGTCTGCTTTCATTACCCTTCTTGTCATTTAATCTTGTTGTTTGATTGTATTTTTATCCTCCTACAGTTCTGTTGTCTGCATACTGCCAGTGGTTACCTGAAGCCATGCATCAAGAAGTAGCCAAAAGTTGGCCTCCGATATGAAGGCTTTCATCCAAAAAAAAAGAAGGCAGATTATTATATTACACACTTGATCAGAGACTATAACTCCCTTCTTTACCATCAGGTAGTGTCTTCAGATTGTCTTCAGAATGTTTTCTCAAAGTGCTACAAAACTACAAAACCACAACTGACTTTTCTCAGTTTTTGTTTTTTATATCCTGCAGCTGTGACTTGTACAGTTTTCAACTAGAGCTCTATTATGACTTTTAACTTGTTATCGGTGTGTCAATAATGTTTTTCTGATTTGGTCTTCATAAGACTCATTAAAACTGTGTGACTCTGAATTAGGCTGGTGTGTGTGATTTATTTATGCTGTATTACGTTACATTACAGTTCATTTAGCTGATGCTTTTGTCCAAAGTGACTTACAAAAAGTGCAAACAATCATGAGGATACAACTCCAAACAGCAAGAATCTTGCAAGTACATTAGCTTCAAATAGGTACAATCCTTTAAGTGCAGAACAATAGCTTCAAATAAGCCAAACCAAGTGCAACATACAGAAACGATAGAAAACAAATTCAACTATTTGCTACAAATAAGCCAAACCAATGCAGAACTGCCTGAGGTAACAATCCAGAACTGGATGTATGTTGACTGTAGTTGGTAAAGATTAAAGTGCAGCTCCACTGATTGTACACAGCAATGTCAGTTTACTAGTCATGAGTATTATTCATCACATGAACACAGAAGTTTGAGAAAATTATCCCATTTTTGGCATGGAGATGGATAAATTGTTTAACAGAAAGCTTGTGTTACAATCTGGTTTAGCCACAAATATGTGAATATTTACTGGGCAGGCTTTATTGGTTATTGGTTGAGATTGAATGTTCATTTTTGAGCTCACTACATTAAGTAGCTGTTCTGGAGCTTTCGATTGTTTCACATGATTTTCCTCACTTGATGCAGTTTGTCCAGCTGTCAGAGTTTTAGCTGTTAAGATTTAAGACTTCACATCCATGTTTGCTTAAAAGTCGAGACGGAAAGTTTAGAAAGCAGTCAGTTGACCAAGCAGCCAGAACAGTTTCAGTTCAGTTTTTGTTGGTGTTTTTGGAGTCTTCAAATATTCTTTAAATTCACATAAATATCCAGTAATAGTGGAGTTAACTTTTATTTATTTTTATTTATGTACAATGTACCATATAATGAATACGTTGACAATAACTACAATGTTATAATTATCTCCAAAATGTATAATGAGATTTTTGCACATAATGTTATTAGTTTTACACAATATATATAATTATATATATTATAAAAACATTTCTATCTGAATCTAAAAGGTAGCTGAATGTAAAATAAATGCGTTAAACATTCAGGTTTATCATTGAACAAACGTAATTTGTTTTAAATATCAAAGAAATTTAAGAAATATAGATTTACAAAGTATATTGTGTAAAATGTGGATGTGTACTTTATTTCAAGTGGGCTGCTGTGATTGGCTGACATTTGTCGTGTCGTCATTTCCTGCAGTCAGCTCGAACACTTCCGGAAGAAGCGGAAGACAACAGTGGAAAGTCACAGCTCTTAATGCTAACATTTTTAATAAGAAAACAGAAACAGACATTGTGATTTGAGTCGTTTGACAACCACATACCTAAACTGTCGACATGGTGAGTGACACTTGAGTGATTTTGTCCAACGTTGACAATACATTTATATCAAAACAAATCGTACTTGGAGCAGCTAGCGAGAGAGCGGCTAACAACAACAAGCTGCCCTGTCATGATGGACTTAAAGTCCTATGTTCATGTTACCAAAGAGCTTACTTTGATGTTATCAGCTCACGTAAAACTATCAGAAAAATAGGTGTGTTTTATTAATAGGATTTGGTTTGTTCCACAGTTTTCCTTTCACGTATTCGAGCACCCGCTGTCCCGGGGCTTTCAGAACCGCTTCTCCACTCAGTACCGCTGCTACTCGGTGTCCATGCTGGCCGGTCCCAACGACCGCTCTGACGTGGAGAAAGGAGGCAAAAGTAAATATCATTGTCTCAAAAGATGCCCTTGTACTTAATGTCAGTAAAATCTCGAAAATCATCATCTAAACATGCGAATTTGTAGTAAATAGAGATGTCTCAACTAATAAACGGTTTCTTTTTCAGTAATAATGCCACCTTCAGCTCTCGACCAGCTAAGTAAGTGGCAGTTAAATCAAACACCTCTTCATCACAAAAGTCCAGTATGAACCTTCCATGAATATAACCTTTCTGCTCCTTTACCTTGTACAGGCAGGCTTAACATCACCTATCCAATGCTGTTCAAGCTGACCAACAAGAACTCAGACAGAATGACGCACTGTGGAGTACTGGAGTTTGTGGCAGACGAAGGAATCTGCTACCTGCCACACTGGGTGAGAAACAGAAACAAGTTTAATTAAATGTTTTCTGTTTAAATGCTTTTAAAGCCACTTTGTAAGTATTGTTATGCTGCTGTACCACATGTTGCATTAGACGTGAAAGATGTGACTTAAACTTCCCTGGGTGAATGCAATCTTTCCTATCTGGATGTGTATATTTGACTCACCGCCAGGCCACTGGTTCATCCCGCGACAAGCTCACTGTGATCAAGTGACTACTCTGGACACCAGACCAGCCTGCTCTTCGTTGTGTAGTTTAGGGTGAAAGTTGTATAAAAACGTTTGTGGTGGTGTTGGACACAAACTTCTTTTTGTCTTCGAAAATGACTTCTCAATGGTATCTTGATCGCGGCGTGTCCTAGTCAGCTCGACAAAAAACCCAAACCTCTCCACACAGGTGCCACTAATAGGGGTTAATATGTAAAATGTCTTGTAGAAGACATTAATACAAATAAACCTATCTATCATAACAGTATGCATCTAGGAAGTATTGACAAGTTGCTTTATTTTGTTTGCTGCAGATGATGCAGAATCTCCTGCTGGAGGAAGGAGGTCTGGTCCAAGTGGAAAGCGTTAACCTTATGGTGGCCACTTACTCAAAGTTCCAGCCACAGAGCCCCGACTTCCTGGACATTACAAACCCCAAGGCAGTGTAAGAAATATCAGTTAGGGGTGCTAAATTGTCCTTTTTTCACATTTTATGTTTTAATTATAGTGATTAACTAAGTGTTCACTTTATTACAGACTGGAGAATGCATTGAGAAACTTTGCCTGCTTGACAACTGGTGATGTCGTCGCTATCAACTACAATGAAAAGGTGAATTAACGTCATCAAAATTAGTGTTTGTGTTAAGTGAATATGTGTTTTTGTCCATATATTTCTTCTGGCGACTACTTCTGCTAATGGAATCTGTGTTATTGTTTCAGATATATGAGCTGAGAGTAATGGAGACCAAGCCAGATAAAGCAGTGTCCATCATCGAGTGCGATATGAACGTAAGATTCTCTATATTATCACACAGTAAATTATACTGTTGGGTTCCCTTCTTTAAATTAGTTGCGACTCTGTTTCTCAGGTGGATTTTGATGCTCCTTTGGGTTACAAAGAGCCTGAACGACGACCTCAGCACCAGGAAGAACCAACAGTAAGGACCAAACCCTAAAGGTTCCTGTACGATTTATTTTCTGAACAATTTGATAAAACTAAATTCTTCACAGGAGGAGGAAGCAGATCCCACCAGCTACGCCGACATGGATCTGAGATTCAGAGTGAGTAAATGTTGCTGTGGATTAGAGTCAAATAAAAGTCCTTATCACTTCTGATAACCGTAATAACTGGAGCTAATGTAACTTCTAATCTGTTTCTTATCCTCAGGCTTTCACTGGCTCTGGAAATCGTTTGGATGGTAAAACAAAAGGGATTGAGCCCAGCCCTGTCCCTCTTTGCCCAAGTGACATGAAAAGGTGATGTTCAGTGTTTTATACATGTACAGATGAAGGCTTAAAAATGTAATATTGTAACACAATGGTTTATATATTCAACATGATAAGTGCTGCAGGGATAACATTTTTATGTATGCCAACCCGGAAGTTAGCAAAGCCCTGGTTACCCTGACAAAAAGCCAATGGGATTTGTTCTTTGGATTTTGGAGTATTGTAAGCTATAATTATAAGCTCTGTGGGAAACAAAAGTTTATGACACCACTTTTATTATTTTTGAAGTGTAAATGCAATCCACAGAAGTAAAAAGTGTAAGTTAGGCTCTAAACGACCTACACGTCACCACCGCTAAACTAAAGGTGGACTAGAGTTTGACGTGATGATGTTTAATGTATCAGACAACCTCTGTAGTCTCATTTAGCCACTTCATAGCAACCGCCTTTTTAAAGACATGTAAAAACTTCAAAATTCACAAGTAGGGTATTTACTGACGTATTTTAAATTGTACAAAACATTAATATCTCTTAAACTTGTATTAATCCAAGACTTTATGTCAGGCATCAAATCAAAAACTTTAAACATTGACTTCGAGACGAGGGAACCTGAAGTGCCGGAATAATTCCCGGGTTTTAGGACCCGTTCCTGCAGCACTCTATATATAATGTCCCTCCTCTAAGATTCACTACTTTTTTGGCATTTTAATGCTTTTATCAGACAGCAGATGGAGAGATGAGAGGAAATTAGGTCTTGATCTGAGGATGTTGTGGTTCATAGGCAGCACCTTAAGCTCTAAGCCAGCAACACTCCACATTGTATTTTTGATTTCTCAGATAGAACAAAATCTTCCGTAGGTTGGCTTACGGTCAGTGGGTGAGCTGAATTTGGACATACAATGTGATGTGGTGTGGCACACACGATTGTGTTGTAGGCTCTGCCAAAATTCTGGCAGTGTGAACATTTTTGTGTCATATTCTCGCTTTGTTGCTGCTGCTGCTACCAACTGGTGTACAAACTATTGCTATGATTCCCTGTGAGTGACCACTATGGTACAGTTGAACTTCTTATTTTCCATCTTTGGGTTTCTCCAGACATTAAACTCAGTGCTGCTTTTTGCTCACTTGTGTCCCCACCTCATCTTGTTTTGGTGTCACATGACATGGTCAGATTGCTTTTAGTAGCAGATAATTTGTAGTTTGATCATTCAACAAACTGCTAAATGTAACAATAGACTCACCTCGGTTTGCAGCATCTGACCGCTAGAATATGTCGAAATGTCTTTTTTACTGTTTACTGTCAGACTTTCACACTGAAGTGTGTGTGGAGACCCTTTAGTGGTGCCTGTTTAATCTTTATTTTGCTTTACATCACATTCTGCCAGTGTTTTAGCCTTGAGTGTAAATTCATAACCATGAACTATAATCTTTCATCTCACAGAGGCATTCCCAACTATGAATTCAAAGTTGGCAGGATCACCTTCATCAGAAACTCAAGGCCTCTGCCCAAGAAGTTTTTCGATGATGTAAGAAATGTGAAGGATTTGATCATACTTTTCTATTTATTTAACTAGGCTGTATTTGCAACATTTCAGTAGTTTCTCGCACTCTTTTTCAGTAAAATCTTTCTTAGCACTTAAACGAAACAATTTGTGTGATTCAGTCTATTTGTGATGTATGTTAAATTCTCTAAATAAATGTTTTTATATATCACTCCTACTGTAATTTTACAATTATAACTTCTTTTAAATCTCTGAATCCTTCCAGGATGATGCCTTGAACAGATTCATCGCCTTCTCTGGAGAAGGACAGTCACTACGCAAAAAGGGAAGAAAGCCTTGAAGGATTCCACGTGGAGAGACTGGCTAATGTTTTCAGACTCACCATATCTATTGTCACCTTCAACAGCAAAGTAAAGAACTGGTCTTCAAATGCATTGGGATTTTGTCTCGCCGTCGCTTTGAAATGGTTTTGCTGTTGAGTTGGGATTATATGTAATTAATATTTTGCTCAACAAAAGCTGAGCTCTGTAAAATTCTTCCACATGGAGTTTGTGGAATAAATAATAATAAATTATATCACCACACCACAAACGCAAAGAATAACTTGTGGAGTATAGTTGTGATATTAGATAATTTCCCCCATTTTTCCATAATTGTTGCATTTTTACAATTGACTTAAAATATACTGTTATCCAGAGTCTGCTGAAAACAATGTTTATGGGTTTTTTTTGAGGAGTAGTTTGCAATTTCTTCCCCCTTTTTTCTCTTTGTTTATTTATAGACAATTAAAGGACAGTGTTTGAAATGAATAAAGTTTTGCTAACAGTTTTTTTTGTAGCATGACAATAACTACCACAATGTAATTGTTATATAAATTGGAATGTTTCTTGACTCTAATTAGACACATAAGTTTAGTAATAAGCAGATGCTTAATGTGTTTGTCCAGTTCTAGCGCCTTTATTGTGAAATGAAACCGAACCGGAAGTGTGTTGCTGTATTAGCTAGCAATGGACGGGTCTAGAGAAGCAACGTGGAGGGTAATTTATCAAAATGTATCTTTTAGGTTAGGTTCTTGGCTAAACGTCTTCATTTTATTGAATCTGCCTTGTTCTTGAAAGGCCTGATGAGTGAAAAGTGCCAAAGCTGATCCAAATACTTTGCAAGTTGATTAGCTATCGTTGCTAAATTACCAAAGTAACCTTAGCTAGCTAGCAAACAACAAACATTGACGCAAGTCAGTTAGACGAGGAGGTTTTAACAAACTCAGTTATTTATCTGATTCCTCATGATTTGCTTTAAAATCTTCCTTTGCTAATTTAATTTTAAAATGACACGTAAATATAGATAATTGTAACGCTAGATTTAGAAAACTGAGGTTCCTCTAAACATTTGCGACCTGAGAGTTGATGTCAGACATGTTTCATTTTATTTTATTTATAAGACTGAAATAAATAATCATATGAATAATAAAAAGAAAATAAATTGAAATAATTCACATTAAAATCATGTCAGGTTTTTTTTAAGGCATTTTTATTTAATTCCAGCTGTTTTAGTTTCAGAATTAACTTTTTCCAAAGTCGATGTGATTGTTTCCAATTATTTTATATTTTATTTATTGTTTTTTATTACCCATTTCTTAGTCAATCAAGACAAGCAATCTTGAATCAAGTTTGAATTTCAACCTCGCTGAATTTAAAACCCTAGTCAGCTGCAGAAGTTAAGAACTCCCCAGGTCGATCCTTTCTGCTCTTGCATGTTAAATCCATCTTTCATGAGCTTGTTAGGTGGACCCAGAATAGTGGAAGTGATGCAGTCACACACCAGAGACTCGATAGCCACAATATCATTTGTTCAAGTGGGCTTGATGATTCCTGTTTTTGTCTGTGTGTACAGCCACCCCGAGACTGTGATCAATATTTGAGGGAATTCAAACATTGCAAAAGCTGGAGTAATTCTTTTCACCACTATTACACTTACGGTACCTCCCCATCTTGCAAGCAGTGGAAAGAGGACTACTATTACTGCAGAGAGTGGGAGAATCGCAAAGACGTCGGGGCCAAGGTACAGCTGCAGGATGTCACATTTTCATTGTCCTAAACTTGTATTACAGGGATCATTTATTGTCATTGTACAACACAGGGTTGTGCAACAAAATGCAGTTTAAGTGCCATTTTGCTACATAAGAAGAACAAAGGCTTTTTAAACTTCCTGACACTATCCAGGGTGTCTGAAAGAATACAAAAAAATGTCTTGAAGCCATTTCATATTTAATGTATCTGTATTACAGGAAGCCTTGCAGAAGAGTGAGAGGAACAGAGTGGCAGAGCAGAGAAACTTCATCCCAGTGTGGGAACTGAGGAAAAACCCTCCCAGAGACTGGCACATGCCTCTGAACCAGGAAAAGCCTCAGAACTCCTGAACTGTCACTATTAACCTGCTGTCTCTGTTCCATGGCGGCTAAAGCGAAATAAAGATTTGATATTCTTGTCACTTAACGAAATCGTTTAGAACCACATGCTGGAAATACTGCTCATCACTCATTGCTGTCTCAAGCTGTATTCAGTGAGCTGCTGTATGAAAACAGATGTGTGGCAGTGGCAGCTTCTAGTGGTCAATGATGAGTATGACCGCATATATTCAACAAGTGAATAACAATTTGATCTCTGACGAGGCAGTGTTATTTCTCTGTCATTAATGATTCATTCTCTTTTCTCTAAAAGCTTGTGTAAACTGAAGCACAAAGGCTGATTGCACTCAGATTCACTGTGTATTATTTTTAAGATTGCCTTGCGTGATTCTGCACTGGAATGTACTTTTGATGGCATCACACAGGGGAGTTGGACCTTTTAAATCTGTCAACATTTCTCAAAAGCTAGATACTCCTTGATGAATATATTATATACAGTATAATATTTATGCATTAATATAACAGAGTTGTGCAATAGCAATTTTCTGCCATTTGTAATTGATTAAGGTCTTCATCAATTAAAAAAAAAGAACTTATTTTCAGATTTCTTCCGTTTTGTTTTATACAGATGCGATTGTGGAGGGAGAAAACAATGCATAATTTCCATGAATGTTGCGTTTGAAACACATGAATCAACTGAGGTGATTTGTACAATTTAAGAAAGAAAAAAAAACATAATTGCAAAGTGTCCTTTACACCATAACATGCAGGCTTTTAAAAATGTCTTTATTATTTAATCATGTACAAACACTAAACGCTTAACAATACACCCAGGCCCACCAGCTGTTCGCGGTCCATCACTGTTTGTAAACTCTAGTGGTGTCGATGTATTTCCCAATTGGAGCTTCATAATTGGTAATTCGCGGTGTGTAGGCAGGACCTTCATGAGTGAAGGGAAAAAGAAGAGTGTCTGGCTTCAGCGCTGCCTGGTACAGCTTCTCAGACTCTAACTTCAGCTCCTCCAGTGCCTCCCTCTGTGCTTCAACGGCAAATTCTACAGCCTGCATTTCAGCCGTGTGCTGCTTCTGCAAGAACAAGGAGAAGAGCACATCAAATATAGCCCACTAACTACATGAGGGAGGCCAGAGGTAAGAAGCAAGATTTTCTATAAAAGCTTAAATGATGGAGGTGTTGAAGCTAAGTGGTGACCTGTTTGTATCGACACCACTCCTTCAACAGCAGGGCTCGACCCTCACTTTCTTCAAATGACAGCCTTGGTACTGAGCGGTGCCTTTGTAAGAGAAAAGGAAACACCAAGTTATAGCACTTCAAAGTCAGCGAGCACCATAATAGCAAGAAAAGAACAAAACTAGACTATTCAACTGTTCCCCTGCTGCTAATTATTAAGCATGTTAATAAAGTTATTAAGATACATTTAAAAAGTGAGAACATTAATCTTTTTGTTCATCTTGCTCAGTTCTAACTGAATATATTTCCAATTATCAAAATAATTCCAAGAAAAGACCAAAACCAACATGGTTATAGTTCTTAATACATTTAATATTTCTGATTTTAAAAAGCCTTTATCAGGCTTTGGCCACAAAGAAAATACTTTGTTTGTTTTGTTGTTTTCAGAGCATCTGTTGACAATATTAAAAATATAGAACATCAAGTTTGATCTTTAGTGTACGTTAGCTCCCCTGGAGGTAGGTTATCGCCTCAACACAAATCTAACCCGATTACTTGTAAATGAAAGTGTAGAAAACAGTGAAATGTGCTGCACCTTGTTTCTTCCGAGCATTTCTCTGGAGTGAAGAAGTCCTCTATGGGGATAAACTCAGCTGAAACCTTCTCCAGCTTCCTCACCTTCCTTTTCAGCCTCTCCCTTGACAAATGCTCCTGTTTTGGGTCAATTCCCTTCTTCTTCTTTTTGGGCTGCGCTCTAAAACACAAAGCACAACTCTATGTGAGCATATTCAACCACAAGATATATTTTTAAACCGGTCATCTGGGAAATATATATAATATAATATAAATTGTGAGTTGACATTTTCCAGGATTTACATAATGATCTAAAAAACAACAACAAATGCCATCTCGATAACATTCACAGTTCTACAGTTGACAGTAACATTACTTTCTAAACTAAGTTTTCTGTGTCGACTTAAAATTGAAATGTCATGCAAGGTTGGACACACATCTGCGAGTTCATCAGGATCGTCTATCTCTGTTTTAGAAATTTGTGTTGCTAAAAAAGTAAGAACACACCTAAACTGTACAATCTGGAATTAAAAACCCTGGTGGAATAAGTTGTAAGGGGTCCGACTGACCCTCCACCTCCACCTCCACCTCCAGCACTCTGTGCATTGAGACCCAATAAATGTAGAGATTCAGAAACCAACCAGTGCAGAAATATCACTGGCCTCTGGTTTTCTGTGCCACTTAGTTTGTTGAACTGCAGTTAAAATAATTAGTCAAATAATCAATTAGTTGATAAACAGAAAATCAAGAGACAATTTTGATTACAGCTGTTTTGGGTCATTATGAAGCAACAATCTCATCATCATTTTCTGGCTTCAGCCTGAGAAATGGAAAGATAGCTTTGCTTCTTTGCTTTTCACCATTTTATACCAATATAAATTACACATTAGGGCAATATGAAGATGTGACTTTGGGTTCTGGAAACTTGATATTGACGGACAGTTTTTTTTTTAGCATTACTTGCTAAACAAAAAATAGTCAGCTTAATTGACAATAATAAAGTGAGTGCCAAAACAATATAAGGTGTTAAAGTACATGTTAGCACAGATACCATATGCAAGACAGACAGGACTACAATGTTAGCAGTAAATGCAAGATCTGTCTTAATAATACTGTATTATTATTCCCCAACAAATTTGCAATTAATCAAAATGACCAAAAACTAATTAACATGCAGTGAACATTTGATCATACCTCAGTGGAGCAGATGTCTTCAGTGTCATCACTGGAGCAAACCAAGGACCAGCAGGGTGATGTTCTCCCAACATGGAGCTGCAAAACAACACACGACAACATAAAAGAATACCGTTTAAGACATAGTGGACCCCTATTGTTCAACCACAGAACTGATTTAGCAGCATTTCTCTTCTGAATAACCTTAGCTGTGTTAGCTCCAGGTAGCTAGCGCCCTGTCAGCTGTTCACGTCGTACTACAAACACTCACCTTGACGGAGCGGTCTGTCGGGATAAAATCCTGCAGAGACACCGCGATAATGCCACAGACATGTTTGTGTTATTTCCCTTAAAACTCAAACTCGGGGTTAACAATGTTCACATGTAGTTGCTTTAGCTTCCCCTTGCTTCTTCTTCTTTTTTCTGTCTAAGGTTTATTTCCGGTTGACAACCAACGACTTGATGCAATACCGCCTACTGGACTGGAGTGTGGAGCAGTAGATTGTCAGAAAACATATAATAATAATATTTTTTAAAGAAGAAGAAATTAAAATAAAACATTAAATAAATGTTCTCTATTATTATGGTTGCTCTTAAGAAACTTGTAAAAAAGGCTTTCTCTGACCTTGATTGAGTTACGTGATGACGTTGTCGAACAGTCACGCTCACGATTCCACGGGCGCACTTTCGAGTATTTGTTTGTGCAGAAAATGAAATAAAAGAAGATAAATATAGAATACATCGCAAATACATACACACATTAAAATGATGCAAGACATTCATTATTGTTTAAAAACTATTTAATGATATCTTAGTTTGAATTTATATGTAACATTTTTGGCGAATCCTACTGAACAAAAGCAAAGCTAGCTGCTGCACTATTTAGGGTAAAGGTCGCTGTGTTGTCAGGGTTTTATATTCTGCACGGACTACTATTCATCAGTGCAGAAAGAACATATCGGCCAAAGACTTTTATCCTGACACTGGTGGTTTGTTGATTCTGCATCATGGCTCTTCTCAGAGGTAAACAAACACGTTTCAGTTAATCAGGAAGCTAATTAAAAGCAGGAATGCATGCAGGTGGACTTTGAAAATAACTAACGTTACGTGTTTCTCATTTCTCGAGCAGTGTAGGATTATCAGTGACTTCAAAAGAACGTCATCACCTTAAAGTCGACTTAATTTCAATATAAATGTGTTTTTCCGATCACAACGTTACTGCAAAATAGGTGAAAGGTGACAAGATGGTGTCAAGATCATTAACAGCTGTTTGTCGCTACCATCCCCAATTACCTCTCGATCCATTTAAGTGCAAATAGTAATTATACTTATATATACAATCGGTGCGAAGGAGTTCTTACTTTAAAGTTAAAAGTTTAAAGAGTTAAAGTAGTAATAACAAATTGTTGCATTACACACGTGAAAAAGTCCATCATTTAAGATGGACATCATTTTAAAAGTCCATAATTTTATTAAACATTGCAATGCATACTATACACTAATCTCGATTCATCAGTTGACAATCTGTTTGACGTACTTTTCAATATAATTCATTTCTATAGCCCACTAACGTGTAGGGGTCATATGCATGACCAGTAATGACAATAGCGACACAAATAGTAGTGAGGAGTCTTCTTCAGCCAGCTGTCTCCCTTTACACATCAAGAGAAAAAAGTTAATATGAATTTATTTAGCTTTTAAAGAGCAACTTTAGACAAATGCTAAAAATCTTGTTTTTGCCGACCTCCAGTGGTTTAACTTCTCACATTGCTGCATTGATGTAGAATTGTACTCCAGGGTGTCACCGTACACAATGACATCACAGTTCAATGTCTGTTCAGAAACTAAAAGGCATATTAACACAGAATATTAAAACTATCATACCTATTAGCTGGGTACTACTAGTAACTAGTTTATTGTTAAATACCGCATCATTTTTCTTGACTCAAAATGTTGAGAAGACATTGTGTGCATTATTTTCAAATCGGATCAGAATCAGAAATCCTTTATTTGTCCCACAACGGGGACATTTATGTTGTTACAGCAAAGAGCAAGAGAGTGAAGTGGCGAGTAACAATTAAATAGAATAAATGCAGTAACCGTAATATAAGTACAGTCAACTGGAAAAAAATGTGTAGGAGTGAATATTGCACATGACAGTGGTAATTGCACACGGTGTTGGAATAGATTTTTCTTGGTGCGGTGGTCTACCAGGGGCCGTGGTGATTGTACAGTCTGACCGCTGCAGGAAGAAAGGACCTACGATATCTCTCCATGAGACACCGCGGGTAAAGCAGCCTGTCACTGAAGGAGCTGCACAGTGCGGACAAAGTGTCCTGGAGGGGTTGGGACATGTTGTCCAATAGAGAGGACAGCTTGGCTGTCATTCTCCTGTCTCCCACCACCTCCACAGTGTCCACAGGGCTCCTCAGGACAGAGCTGGCCTTCTTAACCAGTCTGTTCAGTTTCTTCCTGTCAGCAGCCGAGATGCTGCTGTCCCAGCAGACCACTCCATAAAACATAGCTGATGCCACCACAGAGTCAAAGAAGGTTTTAAGGAGTGCTCCCTGCACTCCAAAAGACATCAGTCTCCTTAGCAGATGAAGCCTGCTCTGTCCCTTGAACAGAGCAGCAGAGTTATCTGACCAGTACAGTTTATTGGCAAGTTGCAAAACATGCCAATTTAAAACATCACTCACAGAGAGAGAAATATTGAAAGAAGTGTATACGCTACCTTGAGAATATAGAATCCTGAAGTTGTTGCTCCTTTTGTTCCTTCAGTCCAGTTAGTCCCCTGTTTTACAGTATCTTTATGATGTGCTTCTGAATGCACTGGCTTTGTCGACCATCTCTGCATTATGTACCACCCAGCACTTCCTGACGCTGTGATCTGGCTGTGGGTCACTGGTGGGTGGTTTGAAGTTGTCGCTCTACTAAAATACTCTTTCTCTGCAGGTGTATTTGTTGTAGCTGCCAAGCGCACTCCGTTTGGTACCTATGGTGGCGTGCTAAAGGATCACAGTGCAACAGACTTAGCTGAGCATGCAGCCAAAGCCGCCCTCGCTGCAGGAGGCGTGGCACCAGAATTAGTAAACAGTGTCATCATGGGAAATGTCATGCAGGTACCTAAAATCTAACAGATCAGCAGCCAGATCAAACCTACCATCACATCATGAGCTGACTAGTGCCCTTGGTTTGGTCCTCATCTTTTCATTTTTCTTTATCTAACCCCCTAATTTCAGAGCTCAGCTGATGCAGCCTACATTGCTCGTCATGTGGGTCTGAGGTGTGGTGTACCCATCCCAGTGCCTGCTCTCACTGTGAATAGACTGTGTGGATCTGGTTTCCAGTCCATCATCAATGGCGCTCAAGTAAGCGCTCCAAAAACATTCTGGCAGAAATACAAATGTAGAATAAACCAAAGTAATGTACACTATTATGTAAAAGACAAACAGCATGAGTATATATACATGAGTAAAAGCACAATATATCACATCAATTACACGTAATGTGCTTTATATTTTGTCTTGTTGATGCAAAACAAAACCCAGTTACTTTATGTGTTTGTAGGAGATTTGCCTCAGGGAGTCAGAGGTGGTCCTGTGCGGAGGCTCAGAGAGTATGAGTCAGGCCCCGTACGCTGTTCGCAACATACGATTTGGTACAAGGTTTGGAGTCGATCTCAAGGTTGGTTTTTTGGTTGATTTTCTCTACTTTGTAAACACCAACACACTTGAAACAAAAGTAAATGGAATGCCCATAAAGATGGCTTGTTATTCAAATCGAGAAGCTTTTGCTGCAAACATAAAAAGCCTTTGCTCATCTGCCTGACAGCTAGAGGACACGTTGTGGGCGGGTCTGACTGACCTTCACGTCAAAATCCCAATGGGCATCACAGCAGAAAACCTGGCAGAGAAATACCAGATCACACGAGAAGAAGTGGATAACTATGCTTACCAGACGCAGCAAAAGTGGAAAGCAGGTAAGATGTGTTTGATAAAAAAAAAAAAAAAAACATCATCTTTTTAATATTTTCATGGCCTGCTCACCTTACAAATGGTAACATCGAAATATGTTGCTTTTAAAAAAACAAGTTGTTTTTTTGTTAACTCATTCTTAATAGTACAATTTTTGACTTTTTTTCTGTTTACAGCTCATGAGGCTGGTTACTACACAGCAGAAATTGCTCCCATTGATGTGAAAGCTAGGAAAGGCAAGGTGTCCATGGCTCAGGATGAACACCCTCGTCCACAGACTACACTAGAACAGATGGCCAAACTAGCTCCTGTCTTCAAGAAGGGAGGGACTGTTACTGCTGCCAATGCTTCGGTGAGTTTTATTTCAAACAAAAAAAAAGGTTAATATTTTACCTTCAAAAGGTTTCATTGCGTAACGTGAATAGCTAGAAAACATCCATTTAGTTTTTAAACGAGTTATGACTTATGCCAGTATCATTAAGGATTACCTAGTTTGCTTTACAGTCTAATATATTTTTATATAAATATCATGACACTTCTTGTTGTTTGTACCATGGGAAGTAGCCTCCTATTACTAAATCTAAAAGTCTCCTTGATCTCCAGGGTGTATCTGATGGCGCTGCTGCTGTAGTGATTGCAAGTGAAGATGCGCTGAATGAACACAAGCTCACTCCACTGGCCAGAATTGTGGCCTATCATGTGTCGGGCTGTGACCCGAGCATTATGGGAATTGGTAAGTGACACCACTGTCATGGGATGTAATTTAATCCCTTTGAATTAAAAAGAATGAATAACTAAATAAACTGTTGTGGTATTTGACATTGGTTTCTTTATAGTAAGAATTTCTGATTTCCTTTTTAAATCATTTTAGGTCCTGTTCCAGCAATCACAGAAGCTCTTAAAAAAGCCGGTCTGACTCTCAACGACATGGATCTTGTGGAGGTTTGTTCTTAGTAAAAACAAATCTCTGTCTCATACATTTCACTAGTGGTGAAAGAAGTACACAGATTCTTTATTTAAGTATAAGCATAAATACAGCAATTTTAATAGAATACTCCATTACAAGTAAAAGTCTGGCATTTAAAAATTCAGTTATCCAAAAGTACAGAAGTATTATAAGCAAAAGAAGAGAAATATGTCCTCTGTGACTGATATTATTATTATATATGACATTATTGGAGTGTTAATACTGCTGCATCAATGTGTAAGCAGCATTTCACTGTTGTAGCTGATTTGAGGTGAAGCTGGTTTTAACTACTTTTGTATAGTTTTTTAGTTTAGACCAGTGGCTCCCAATCTAGGCTTGGGGCCCTCCAAAGAAACAAGTTAAATCTGAGAGGTCATAAAAAAAATGAAGCTCAAACTTTTCTCTAAAATGTCTGTTCTTTAGGGAAATATTGGATAATTTAAGTCTTTGTGCCTCAAATATTTATTGAAGTGAAAACAATTTGAGATGTTTAAAGGGGAAATTTCTCTTTGGTTTAACTGATAACTTCTCAGATATCTGAAAGTCCCTGAACTAGACACAGTTTTTTGGTAAGAGGTCACAAGCCAAAAAAGGTTGGAAGCAACTAATTTAATGTTTGTTGAAGAACAAAAAAAAAGTTAAATCTTAATTTGACATGTAACAATTAACTGCAGTTGTCAGATTCTCAGGGAACCACCCCCTGAATAAATAAAAGTACAAAAACAATGCTCAAGTAAAGATTGTACTTAAGTAAATGTGCAGCTTTCCAAAACTGCATTTCATGTGTTTTCATTGATTCAGATAGTTATTACGTAGCTGTGTCACTGATGTATTTTGTTTTGCACAGGTGAACGAAGCTTTTGCCGCTCAATATTTGGCTGTTGCTAAGGCTCTTGGACTGGATCCAGCGAAAACAAACGTTAACAGTGGAGCTATTGCCATCGGACATCCTCTCGGTGCTTCTGGAGGACGTATTACTGCCCATCTGGTTCATGAGCTCAGGTAATTTTGTCCTATAGTAATTATACATACAATATATCAACTGAGATGTCTGCACATTAAGCAGCTTTGAATAATGAACTTTGTTTTTTCAACAGGCGACGAGGAGGCAAGTACGCCGTTGGCTCTGCCTGCATCGGTGGTGGTCAGGGCATCGCCATCATCCTCGAAAAGTACTGACCGACTAAGCTGCCAATATCAGAGGATTTCCTGTGGAAGAATGTCTTGCACCACCGTCCACTCGCATAAAATAAAACAAGTGGTAAAAAAAAGAGATGAACCCTAACCTCCACATACTGTAAAAATTGCAAATGTTTTTTTAATATTTCCCCTGGCACACAAAGAGAACTCAAGATTATTGTTGTGCTGCTTAGTCTTGTTACTCCTTTGAGAGGCTATTTATACTAACATATTCTAATGAATGTTTCAGTCTAGTGTTGCCTTGGGAGACCTGTGAAGATAACTCATGTTTCTGTGGTTGTTGCTCCAGAGTGCAATAGACAGTTTGTATATGTGCCTGGGTCACAGAGCTTGGTCACATGTGCAGCATATTATTGACTCCATAAAGTACAGTTTGTGTTGGGTTATAGTAAGGTTTAAAAGCAACCTGGACTGTGATGCCTTAAAATGTTCTCTGTCACTCCATTATCATGGATCTGTAATTCCAGAAAATATGTCTGACCTGTGATTGCTCCAGCACAAACTGATTTTGTATTTGTGTCAGAATCTCAATAAATAACATTTTCAAAATAACTTTCAAAAATTCTGTTATTGAAGTTTTTATGATCAGCCTTTGACGACAGCCAATGGTATAGTTTTCTAGATTAGCAGGGTATTAAGATTGAACAGCCACTACTAGTTCTTACTTTCGTTTTAATGATTGTTTGTCATAAAAAACATATTCTTTTTGGGTTTATCTCTTTACAAAAGTAGTTACCTTTTGATTGTTTTGT
Source organism: Cottoperca gobio (assembly GCF_900634415.1). Lineage (NCBI taxonomy): Eukaryota > Metazoa > Chordata > Actinopteri > Perciformes > Bovichtidae > Cottoperca > Cottoperca gobio. The sequence goes on from NC_041363.1 coordinate 17,350,352, forward strand.
TACATCCGCTCAAATCAACTGGTAACATGTGTAACATAACTGAATGATATTTGATATCAGACATTCATGTAAGCCTATTATATGTTATATTCATATTTGTTGTTGTTGTAAAACAGACAAAAGAGGTGTTACTTATTGCAAGTAGAGCTTCAAAAAATAAATAACAGAAAACATCAAATGTGCTGCACCATATGTTCTAGAAAATGTATTATGCTCTACTGTTAAAACGATTGTTTAATTTATTTATTTTTAATAAATTCAAAACAGTACAAAGTTAGGAACATTTTCTTTGTTTTTTTACAATTTAAGAGATTTTAATTTACATAACTATATCAATATACAAACACACAGAAGACAAAGAAGTCTAAAACTCTGCCTGTCAGAAATGCTAAAACAAAATAGAATAAAAAAATAATAAATAAGTGTTTCTCCATCGATTAATTAATCACCAATGTCCAACTTCATCCCACCACACAGTCAACATAAAGTGTGTTGCTCTTTCAGGAAGCTCTATACAAGTATAGATAATTGTTTTATTGTTTGAATGAACAGATTAAAAACAATAATATATAGATTATATATTTGTTTATTAAAGCAAACTAAAAATTAACCATAAAAAAAGAGTAAACATTTTATTACTGTTAAAAACAATTGCAATGTTAATTTTATTTTCAATTTTCAGTGAGAATAAAGGGGAAATATATTTAGGACTACAAAGACCATAACATCCTTATAACGTGACCCAATTACGTAAACGTCATCGTTCAGCGTCTTTATATACGTCACATCCCCGGATGACGTTCTTTTTTTCATAGCAAAGGTAAGACAGCCTTGCCTTCGTGTTTCTGTTGGAATAAAATCTGTTTTCATCTGTGTTACAGAATAAAAAATACAGTCTCCAAATATCAGGAGACGAATCTTTGTATTTAGACGATGCATTAGACATCGTTATTAGAACGATTTATCAGTCACGTCTCTGTAAAAATGAAAGGTTTGCTGTATCTGTAGTCCTAGGCCGCCGGTTAGCCTTCGTGCTGGCTGTAACGTTAGCTAGCTAGCTAGCTAGTACAAACCTGTGGTCCTTTTTAAGTTAGTATTTTGTGCTGTATTACTAAACAATTCCGCTGCTACTCATTGATTTTTGTATAGGACTAGGTTGGCTAATCAATAAAGAGACTCTTCTGTGCTATGTTGCTGTTTGCTAGCTTACATTACTTGTCATGCCTGTTCTGCGTCGGCGATGCTTATGTTTAGCACTGAACCAAACCCATTTAGTAATAGTCTGTTTTTAAGATGTAAACAATTCATTGTGTATTATAGTTGTGATGTTTTTTCTGCCCTTTACTATGAGTTGGGTAGTTTGGAGTTATACAGGCTGTACTATTGGTTCTGTGCTAGTGTTCTGTAACGTTAGTTGATACCCAGACCATAGTACCTTTTTAAAACAGCTTTTCAATACTCTATTCAAACAATGCTGGAGTATTGTTTGTGGTCTTAAAGACTATGAAAAGTGAACTAAATCAAATGAAGTCATTTGACATTATTGACACTACACACAATTGTGCTGCAGTTGGTATACTAACCTGTTTTCTCTGTGTCAGATGGCAGAAGGAGACAAAAAGACTGCCAATAGTCATGGGAGCCGGAACCCGGTTCTGGCCCGGGGGATCGGCCGTTACTCCCGGTCCGTTATGTACTCCCGCAGGGCCATGTACAAGAGGAAGAACAAGACTACTGAGACCAAGGTGAGGGCAGATCTGTGACACCCAACAAAATGGATGATAAAAGCATACACTGGTTGATTTGTGGTGACAATGATTTGTCTTGTTTCAGGTGGAGAAAACAATTAAAACGAAGCCCAGGGCAACTGTTGTCAAGACAGTTGGAGGAGACAAAAATGGAGGCACTCGTGTTGTCAAGCTGCGCAAGATGGTAAGTAATGTGCTAATATAAGGAACAGTTGGGAAATTCACATCCCATTACAATTTGTCATATAGGCTGATAAAGCTATGACAAAATGTAATGGTTTGACAGCGATGGAAGTGAAAAGTAATGCACTCTATTTAAAAAAGGTAATATATAATTTCATGTGCTTCTGCTGTAGCCTCGCTACTATCCCACAGAGGATGTTCCCCGTAAGCTGAAGAGCCACGGGAAGAAACCCTTCAGCCAGCACAAGAGGAAGCTGCGCGGCTCCATCACCCCAGGAACTGTCCTCATTCTGCTCACTGGTCGCCACCGTGGAAAGGTGAGAACTGTTCCCAGCCTGTCCTCAAAATCAGAAAGCCTTTATTACTCCCACAACGGGAAAATTTACGTTGTTACAGCAAAAGAACATGACAGTAAAGTGGCGAGTACACAATTAAATAGAATAAAATAGTAACTGTAGTATAAGTACACAGTTGTTGATAAAAGTGAATAACGATGTCCATGTTATCACAGACTTGCGGTAATGATGAAACACGCAGCACAGGCTGAAAGAGATGCAATGCTTCTAGTGTGTTGGAAAAGATTAACAGAATATATAATACCCCTTGTATGACAAAGCCATATCTCACCTACTTGCTTCTAAGACTAAAACGAAATCATCTCTAACCTTCATATTTACAAAACTTGTTTGACTGACTTCGTCTCTGATGAGGTTATAATCGTATAAAAGTATTGTCTGGCCATTACAAATCTGTAAAGACACAATTTGTGAACCATATGTAAACAAAAGGATATATTCATCACTATTTTAAAGCTCAAAATATGAGCCTGTGTATATTCCTGTTTGACAGTTTTCTTATTTTATAGGCTTGACGATTGACGGCGATTAGTTTAAATGTTCAGTTAAATAGTTTGTAACAGGTCGACATACTTCAATTTTGATGAATTGTGAAACTAAATGTAAAAACAATTGTAAGTAACGGAAATGTTATATTGTGTGAAAATACACTTTAACATCCTGTAAATATGATTACTTTTGGGGCTGTAAAATCATCAAATCTTTTTCTTTCTTTTTTGTTCTTGCCCAGTGCGTCAAATCTACTTGCCTCTACAGTTTTAATTAATGACGAATAAAATGAATTGTCCTGTAGGGATGCCACAATAAGGAACAGGTCCCACGAGTTCCCAATTACATCTGACATTTCACAAGACAAGTTATTTGTTGATGACTCGGCGCTTATTTGATCTTTTACATTGGATGGCAGGCCTCTTGTTGAGCTTTCGCTGCGTGGCCGCAGGTTTCTACATGGCACCGCATTGGCTGTGACCGCTCTATCCTCCACACAGCTTCAGACAAAAAGTTACCTTGATCAGGTTCCTTAAGATTGTGTTTAAGCCAAAATACTTTGACTCCAAATCCTCCGCCATAGTCTTGTTCAACTCTCCTACACTCGTCCTTTGACAAGTGAAATCTGACCCTTGCTACTCTGGGCTGCCAAGCTCCTGCTGTACGGAGCAGACATTTTGAAAGGAAATTTAAATGTGGGTGCTGATGTAAAAGAAACTAAACTGGCTTTAATTTATTATTTAAATAACGGTGGGCAAGTAATGTGTACTGTAAAACACTGACTACCGCTGCAAATCTATTTTCATGTTTATTCCTTTTATTGAAGTAAATGATTCTGAAGTTTTGCCCACATCCTCTTAACAACCACCTCTGAGTACAAATTTGTACAATTTATATATAATTTACATTGTGAAATGGACATGTTATAACCTCCATAATTGACTCTAATGCAGAAAATGAGGAACTAAAGGAAATGCCACCTGTAGATTCTTTCATTTAGTCTATCAATGCCCCGTTTTTTGCATGACACTTAACAGTACACTATTTCTAACGGGGACTTGTCCTTTTTTTGTGTTGTCATAGATATAACTGTCTTAAATTGGCAACATATGGCAATGCTGTTGTCCTTCACCACCAGCTTCTTAAAGACTTGTAGAGCGCACAGTATCTAAAGAAATCTGTAGTGCATCCTTATTGTATTTTCTAACAAGCGTGCGTGACACATCACTATAATCACACACACCCTCAGTACCACAGACATTGTCCCTACCTCCCACACTCAAATGATACACAGGCAAGTTATGGAGGCATGCTAGTGTGCCCACACACATTGAGCAGTAGCTGACCTAAATAATGTTTCAGCTGTGAATCTGACAGGCAGAGAGCCCTCCTGATAAAATTAGGATTTTGTGTCAAGTGATTTATTTTATACAGCCATTAAATTGTTTTATCCAAATGGCACACGTATGATTTATGAGTTCGCTAATTCAGTTGTAGTTGAATAGTGTGCAAATACAGATACTTGATGCTAAAGATACTTTTGTTTTTTAGCGTGTGGTGTTCCTGAAGCAGCTCTCAAGTGGTCTCCTGCTTGTCTCTGGTAAGGATGACTGTTTTTGGTGATACAGATTGTTACTCAACATTTCTGCACAGCAGCAGTAGTACAGCAAGATGTTGGGCATCTTTGTATTCTTATTCTAACATCAATGTGTTGTTTGCATAGGCCCTCTTGCGTTGAACAGAGTACCCCTGCGCAGGGCTCACCAGAAGTTTTCCATTGCCACGAACACCAAAATCGACATCTCTGGCATGAAGATCCCCAAAACTCTGAACGATGCCTACTTCAAGAAAAAGAAGCTGAGGAGACCCCGTCACCAGGAGGGAGAGATCTTCGATACAGAGAAAGAGGTGAACTAACTTGAATATTGTCTTTTTATAATGCACTACTGTGCAATCTTTGACTCTCAGATCTATGATTCCTGACTTACGGGTTTTTTTTCTCCTTGTCTCCATCTGCAGAAGTACCAGCTGACAGAGCAAAGGAAAGAGGACCAGAAGGCTGTTGACTCTCAGCTCCTGCCCCTCATCAAGAAAGTACCTCAGCTCAAAGGGTACCTGCGCTCTTCCTTCTGCCTGTCTAATGGTGTCTTCCCACACAAGCTGGTTTTCTAAATGTGTTGTAATAAAGAGTACCACCGTCTAATCCCCTTTCTTGTTTCATTTGTGCTGAAGTTGAGTGTGTATGGGCTGTGATGGAAGAAGTGTTACGGTCTTTTTAATTAAGTAAAAATACTACCACAATTATATTAATAAAAAAATGTTGCGACAATTATAAGTCCTGCTTTTAGTGTCTAAATATACTTTGTAAAAGGGTACGCACTAGGCAACCAAATGGACTCTTAAGTTGCATTATTATTGATACAGTAAAATGTAGCTGGCTGCAAAAGAGCTAATTCTATGCATTTTTTTTTTTAAATATATACTTGTGTAACAATGCCCTTTATTTCATGTTTTTCAAAATCGTTCCCTCTGAAATGTAGTGGTGTAAAAGTAACAACTCAACTGTACAAGTATTTAAAAAAAATATTTTTTATAAAGTTTCACTTGAATACAGTTAATGACATTTAGTTTAACTACAATGGTACATTCAAATCAGTTTTCTGAATTTACTATATCGGCTTTTATGGTGCCTTTACAGATAAAACTGGCAATTGAGCATCAGAAATGTAACGGCTCGCAGGATGATTCCTACATGTGACTTCAATCACGTTGAACTTGATGACTAACTTAAAATTCTTGATTCCAGAGTTTATCCAAAAATGTCAAATCTGCATATTTAGACACTGCCCTGGCTACTACAAATTGATAATTTCGTCTCACTTGTAATGTTATGCCACACTGCAAGTATATTTCGATACCACAAAATAATCTAATGTATCAAACTTTGAGTATCTTGTCATACAGGATTATAAATATCCTAATTTATTTGGTGTATAATGAAGCCGTGCAATGAAGTGACCACACCAGACATTGGACCCAGACAGCTTAACAGCTACGCTTTAATTAAAAAAATGACATGTCTAATGTAACAAGACAAAAATAAATACAAGTGTTTCATCTCTTTAACATGGCCACGTTTTTTTTTTTTATCCTCAAAAACAGAACAAAGTAGAAAGCAGCACAGAAAAAGGCAGCGGCCCCTTGCCAAGGAATGATAAGTGCCTTTGTCAAATCAGTCAGTACTGTGTATGGTCAGTTGGTGTAGAGAAAATGCGTTCCCTCAGCCGGACTTGAACAGCAGAATGGCCACTTGACCCAAGTAGAAGTAAATGAAATGCTTGGTCTCATGAGTCACGTAGCTGCCAAAGTTCCTCCCAACGATGCAGTGCCAGGTTGGGTTATATTTCTTATCAAACTCCTGTGTGGGACAAAGACACAATGTGTTCATCAAACATTAGTGAACCAACATGTGAGGTGTGAAGAAAGCAGACAAGAATACATGCTTAATGAAGTATACAGTAAAGTAGACGTACCACATTTCCCATTTATGGTTTTACATGCTTCATCACAACTAACAAGTGATACCATTTTCTGCACACAGCAATGTAGCTGGGAGAAATTAAAAGTATGTAAAACTTGGACAATTTTGTCAACATGCCCTAGCTAATAAAAAACTCCCCCAATAAAACTGGAAGGTGTACACTCGCCAAGACTCAGGGGAATGCATGAAAGATAATGTACAGCTACACCTACGTTTTTAAACTGTTTCTATGACAATTAGAGGTGTGTTCCTCCCTACACTGATCAGGAATTAAACATTTGGGCATGTGGCTTCTGTAGGACAGTCAGTCCAAGAGAAAGATGTTTCCTCAGGAAGGGAGCAAGCATTTACAAATACCAGGCTGGGGTGTAACATGCATGATGCACAGTGGAGTTAGTCAGTGACTGCAAAATAGCTTTACATCACTGGTTTGCCATTATACTGTCACTTTCCCTCTATATAAATTACTCATTGTTTATCAAACTGTTGCCAACGACTGCTTCACTGTATTCGCTATGTATATGATAAGTTAAGAACTTGAAACTGGCTGTCAATTTCATAGAAATCGTATATTTTGCTTACAAGTCAGTAGGTTAAAGTTACACTGTGTGTGAACCTACTTTATGAATATAACTGATTGGAAGATGCGTCATCAGTAGTTTTTACCTTCTTGATGAATGCAGCGATATCTTTCTCGATGTTGTACTTCTCCAGGGCCTGTGTGGCACACTCAACAGCGTCCTGCTGCATGTCCTCCGACATGTCGGCATTTTTGATCACTGCCTTTCTTTCAGACATGGTTGCCCTGGGAAACCAAAACACAGCGGAGGATTTATCATCTTCACGAGCGCATTGGCACACACACAATGCAAAAGCCTAAGCATCCCAAAAGTCCTCATCATCATCGATTGACTGAAACGATACTGTATGGAGAACATACAGGGTCTCATCACCCAGTAAAGGAAAACAACCGGTTAACGTTAGTTAGTGACGAGTTATTATTACATAATAACTGACACATAATATGTGAACTAGCCATTTCTACAAGTGTTGCATAACAACTTCCATCAAGCTCGGTGGATGCGCGCTCTGCGTAGTTTCTATGGATACGCAAGACATTTGAGATTATCGTCTCAATTTTAGCCGAGGTTTCATCAAGAATCCTATGAAATATGAGGCTACAAAATGAAAACACATTTCTCAAACTAACGTTGACTGACGTTATAAAACAGCGAAAAAGCAAGCCTTATCTGCTCCCAACAGGCAATATACCGGAAAAAAGAGACACTAATCATAATAACATAACGTTTGTCATAAATAGGACTTATCTGAAGTAAGGTTTCATAGGTAGAAGTGTTTGCTAGCAACACATCGCCACATGCATAATTAGCGATGATGAGCCGTTAATTCACTAACGTTAACGATAACTAGCTGCTTATTCATCTCGCAAAAGGAAAGAAAAACGCCGTCTAACAGTAAGCACAGCTGTTGCCGTTTTGACAATACTTAAAAATGAACAAATCAACCATCCGATAATTTTCAACATTCGATGTTCTTAAATTTACTTACTAGTCTCCCGTATAGTGTTTGTTCGGTTTTAAAGAGACGACTGCTCCCGTTGTGACAACTCCCGCGAAGTGGTTGACACAAAAGTAATGTGGGTGTGTAGCGTTAAGAGACTGCTGCCTTGATGTGTTTCCATTGGCTGGTATTAATGCACAGGGTGCTGTCAGTGGCTGATTCAGGCCTATGTTTCGGGTGTTTCTGCCTGCATTTTATTTCAAACCATCATGCCTTGCGACACGATAGTTACCGAGGCAACCACTGTAAATAACATGCTAATGCTATGGTACATGCCTTACTGGTGATAGCTCTATGATGTGTAACGAACTGTTTTAAGATTACTGTATTATTTTATTATTTTAGTCCTTCAGATAAAAGTAAGCAAAGTATAAGAAAACGTAAGCCTACATACCGTGAAACAATTTTGTTGGAAAAAGTTACCAGCATATTTCTCAATAATTCTTATTGTAATTCATACTTGGGGCGTATTCACAATACACTTTGGGTACAAGTAACATTTCTGATGTCATAAACAAATGTCATATTATAGTATGCCATTTAAATGTAAAAAACAAAGTCAAAGTATAGCAGTCAGTGTCATTAAAAATGCCATAATATCGTAAAAAATCTCATATAAAAAGTCATGGTATACTATGCCATGACAAAATATATAAAAAGGTCATAGTTAATAGTGTGCCATTAAAAATGTCATAACATGGAGTAGAGCGTGCACCCCATGAACTGAGGCAGTTTACCGCAACCGTATGGGTTCAAATCCAATCCGCCGCCCTTTGCTACACGTTGTCTTATCTGTTACCCCCTTTCCTGTCTATTTCCTGTACTATCTGCCACAGTATAACATACCATAAAATTACATTTAAGTATAGATTTTCATTAAAAAATCATATAAAACAGTAAAAATAGTACAGTATGTCATAAATACGTCATAAAAGTCATAGTATAATATGGCAATAAAATGTCTTGACATTTTTTATAGTATGTCATTAAGAAAATCAAAGTATAATGTCATTAAAAAAGTTATACAAAACTTCATAAATAATTCCATAGGGTGTCATTAAATATGTTATAAGATATTCATTGTATAGTATATCATATTAAATGTTATACTATAGTATGTTATACAGAAATCATAGTACATTATGCTATAGAAATGTTATACTATAGTGTGGCATACATTTTTTTCCAGTTATAATGCCATAATATAGTATGCTATAAAAAAAAGTAATAGTATAAATATTTTCAGAAAACGTTTGCGATCATCTACAAAAGAAACAAACAAATAAACATGTTGGGTGTCCAAATTCAACACTGCACATCCTTGGGTCGGCAGGAATACACCCACCGAGTGTGAAGGAGATCAGATGAACTGTTCTCAAGATAGGCAAAGGACATACTCACATACAGACAGAGATTACTTTATAGTTAAATTAGATCTTTTATTTTTTTTATGGATAATGAAAAATCGATGAAATTTCACGTGTAATTTTTTTAAATCCATTTATTTCACTGAAACTCAAAGTTAACAGTTGACCGTTAAACACTATGGCTTTTCTTAAACATTGTCAGAAATGTTTGCAATCATCCACATTCAAAACTGAACGAAAATCCTTATCTTTATATTCAAGTTTTGTGTTACAGATTCAAATCTGTAACACCACAGTACACAGTAGCAGTGTTTCAGTTACCTGGTTAACTTTATTACTTTTATCTAGTGCTTTTAAAATGTCCCTTTAAAAAGCACCAAAGACACAATAATGTCCTGACCTAACACACAAGTACTAATTTTCACACAATTACACAAGAGTTTAATCAAGTCTACCAGTGAAACAGTCATACTCACAGATCACAGAAGTTTTTCTCATCTATCTCAACAAATTGATGATCCTTTTGTCCCACTGCCCCTGAGCCCATTAACCACAAATAGCAAATTCACATCGGAAGAGAAACACTACAGGTTTAAAAACACACTCTTAAATGTCCAGGGAGAATGAGATTTATTTTAAACTACTAACATAAAGTAGCAATACCGTTGTGTTGTCTGAATGTGTAACAGATATATATTATTAAAACATATTTGCAATACGTGGCCACGTTGTTAAAGGGCACTACTGTTAAGTCAAAATGGCTGGATGATAGAGTTCCTCATTGTGTTCCAACAACTGTAACAGAAGCAAGTCCACTTTAAGATTACGCCTCTCAGATCATGGTATAATCCTTTTTTTTTTCTTCATATCAAAAATGTAATGTACAAGTGTCGTCAAAATTAAATTACTATTGAGAGCATGATTTAAAACAAATAGAACCCAATAGTCTTCACAAAGATACACCATGGAGCATTAAACCGAAGGAAAAAAACAAAATAATATTTTTTTTGTGGAGAGGATGAGTTAAATGTCATTAAAAGGGGACGATTTTAATTTAAGGTAGAAATAATGTCCAAGACAAACAATTAAAATGACTTTCACAGCTGTTTTTCCCCCTTGCTGACATAGTTGAATGGTATACTAAAACACACATTTGTCCACATGCTTCCGATCTTGTTAACTGGAAAGCTGTAGCTTCAAATACAGATGCAACTGTAAGCTTCACTCGCTGCGTTCCTTTGGCTCTCTGTATTTGTAGTGGATGTATTCAAAGATGTCTCTCTCACTATCCACCAACAGAGGCTCCCCTGCAACACCTACAGCATCCACAAAGAAAAATAGCTGATTAAAGCATGTTATAGATATTTAAAGCATGAATCACTGGTTACTGACTGATGCCAGAAGACACACAGGGCTGGAGCAGAGTGAGCAGCGTCATATGGTCATTTTAGACTCACCGGTGACCCCAAGTGGCCGTATGGTGTACTCATTAAGAGTGAAGCCCTTCTCCAGAGCATGAGTTCTCATGTTTTTATTGAAGATATCACTTCCGGTGAAATACAGAACTCCACAGTAGTACTGGTCCTTGGGAATTAACCTTTGGGAAATGGAGAAAGGACATTTAGAGAGCAGGAACAGACAGTTGATCAGAAGAATAAACAAATAAAAGGGTTGCCTCTACTGTTTTCGTGGTACATCCAATTGTACTGGGCCTGTCTGGTATTGTAGTAGGTAGACGCAATGTTTCTATGTTGCAATTTTCTTGGCTGATTCCAATATCTTAAAAGTCTGATCTGCCGATTCTGATTTTTCTTTCTAAGAACTACAATTGACAGCATACACAAACATTTTTGTACCTTTTCTTATTCAAATGTATGTTCATACATATCAGAGAAGAATCAGAGATAATATTCTTTTCTTAGGTATTTTGTTTTGTTTTTTATTTAGTACGCTATGGACCTTCTCTCTGTGTCCTTAATGAAGGCATTATTATTGTATAGAGAGTCAACTATTTATTATCTATTGAACATTATGTATCTATACAAAAGTATTTATAAAGTAGTATCTAGCAACAATGTAAAGGTTTGTTTTATATTAAGTTCCACCCCTGCATGTAGAGCGGTACCCTCCTGCGAAAGAGGAGTGGAGACCCCGCGCTGTCAGCAGCAGGTCACTGTGATTACTCTGAGCAGCATGTGGCAATCAATTACAATATAATATATTAAGTTAGGGGTTTATTTTTGGACTTGCAGGTGTTACAAATTGCCAGAGCTTTTTTCACTGAATAACACAGTGTGTGTGTGTGTGTGTGTGAGTGTGTGACATTACTGTCTGTGCCGCTGTATGAGTGACAGAAAACCATCATGCAGTATGTGTGTAAATGCGACCGGCAAAATAACGGATATACGAGACCGATTGGCCGGCCTGTTCCGACAGGTGGGCGATCGATCGGTGCATCCCTAAACATTATAGATATGAGCAATATAAAGAAGGGCACCTAATATCAATACGTCTGTGAAGGTATTCTTCCTCATCTTCGTCATTCTGCTGCAGCTGGCAGACTCCCTAAAAAACAAAATCCAGCACATTGTGACCACAGTCATGTGCCTCATGGGTTGAGTATAGTTACTGTTCTAACTTTGTAACTAATTACAACAACAAACACATACAGCTGAGCACAAGAGAGAAAATCAGCTCCGGCCTCACCATGAACTTGGTGTCTCCTTTGGACAGCGTGTCGGTCACAAAGCCAATGGACTCAAAATGTTCGACCACGGCATGGAAGACCTTGGGCTGGAAAAGAAGATAAAAGGAACTAAATATTAATATTAATGTTATATCGATTTACAACAGGATGAGTGAGATACAGTAGAGAAGAGTCTTACCTGCTTCTCGGTCAGAGAGGTGTAGTCTGGGTGGGTCAGCAAAATATCAATATCACCACTCGATGCTGCACCTGGAAATTATGAACATGTGAATCAATTTCATAATTAATGGAATTAACTGAAAATAAATTTGAAGGGAAGGTTTTACCTCTCCTGTAGCTTCCACAGATTGTCCCAATATATTCTGTACCGATCCCTTTCAACTCTTCAACAATAAGAGTCTAAACAAAACACACAATGTAAGAAAACTCTCTATACTCTCTATCTAATTTGAAGATAAACAAACAAATTCAAAAGCTTCATTACCTCCATCTTCTCCATTTCAGCACGTGGAATCCTTTTCTCAAATTCCTCAAAGTACCTGAAGACAGCAAAATAATCCATGAAACACAGCTCATGTATCAGTAGAGAAAGACTTTAAAGATATTCAATTATTTTGGTACTAATGACTTACATGCTTAAAAAAGAGCATTCAAGCTAAACATACCTGAGTCCAATCTGTTGATGATGGTTTAGCTTGTGCTCAATCTTTTTCAAATCTAAAGAACAGGAAAGAAAATCATACCAGAGCTAAATGTACAACTGTGTCATATGGACCTAGACTAAGATTAAAGAAAATGTTTTGAACAATTCTAATAAACAAACCTTCTAACGTCTTCACCCCGTCCTCAAAGAACTTCCTGGCAGCAGCAGGGCTGAAGTCAAAACCGACAAGGTGCAGTTTGTAACATGAAGCATTATAATAATACTATAATAATACTATAATAATACACGGATTCTTGAGAATTTGGATAAAACAGGTTTTATCCAAGATTTATTGTTAAGAAATCTAAACGTATGTGTTTATAGAACAAGGTCTCAGCAATCGAGCAATATTTCTGGGCAACCTCCTGATTTTGTCATTTTTTCATAAATGATGTGTTTTTCCTGTCATTGCTTAGTATCACTTTCATCATTAGCATTAAATATACAAAATAATAATTGTGGACATAAAAAGATCACATTTTCTATTTCAAATAGACATTTACTTCAATACATCAACTGCATTGGAGGAACATATTCATGTCATATTCATTTAAAACAAAGTTCCATCTGACGGTTGTGACTGAGACCTGACGGTGGTGACTGAGACCTGACGGTGGTGACTGAGACCTGACGGTGGTGACTGAGACCTGACGGTTGTGACTGAGACCTGACGGTGGTGACTGAGACCTGACGGTTGTGACTGAGACCTGACGGTGGTGACTGAGACCTGACGGTGGTGACTGAGACCTGACGGTTGTGACTGAGACCTGACGGTGGTGACTGAGACCTGACGGTGGTGACTGAGACCTGACGGTGGTGACTGAGACCTGACGGTGGTGACTGAGACCTGACGGTGGTGACTGAGACCTGACGGTGGCGACACAGACCTGACGGTTGTGACTGAGACCTGACGGTGGTGACTGAGACCTGACGGTGGTGACTGAGACCTGACGGTGGTGACTGAGACCTGACGGTGGTGACTGAGACCTGACGGTGGCGACACAGACCTGACGGTGGTGACTGAGACCTGACGGTGGCGACACAGACCTGACGGTGGTGACTGAGACCTCACGGTGGTGACTGAGACCTGACGGTGGTGACACAGACCTGACTGTGGTGACAGTGGCCTAATTACAACAAACTATTTGTTATGTACATGTTATCCTTCTGTAAATATTAACAATGGCGAACGGCAAGATAAAAACTACAGTACAACTGCAACGTTTTAAGCATAAATAAGATAGAAAACCTGACGGTGTTGACAAAAGCTCACTTTTTGACATGCATGAGCTGTATACAGGAGCCATCTTGTTTTCTCTGTGTTGCTAGCTGCCTCTAGTCTTTACTTTTACAGTACAGGTCATTTAGCAGACGCTCTTATCCAGAGCGACTTACAGTGAACTAACTACAGGGACAGTCTCCCTGGAGCAACTCAGGGTTAAGCTCTGTTTGGAAGCCGTACCACTAGACCACAAAGCCACAACCACCCTGGCTTACTTAAAATGAATACATTTATGTCATAATATAAAATAATTATTTCTTTACAAAAGAGACAGTGTTGACACATCATGGTTGTGACAGTAGCAACATCAATAAATCCTTGAAAAAATATCAAACTTACAGGAGCCTGAATGCTCTTGTAGCATTTAGCAGATGTGGAGGTGGACAGCGAGTCCTCAGGAGAACAGCTCATCATGTGGTCGCCTGATTTTATTGCTTTTTTATAAATATCTGATGGTGTTGACAAAAACCTTGGACACATTTTGAGCTACCAGAAAATAAAGTGCATATATTTGAACATTCATTGCTTTTAGTTTTAAAGAAATATTGGACTCTACTCTTTCATTTGGTGTATATATATATATATATATATATATATATATATATATATATATATATATATATATATATATATATATATATATATTATACATTTTAAATGAGTTGCTCAAATTTGTATTGAATTGAAATGACAATCTCTTGTCTGAGGACAACTGATTTTCTGGGTATTGGGCGATCATATAATCATATAATTTATCAAATTAAAGACAAACATATGAATTTTTTTTACATTTGTGCAAAAGATAAATTAATAAGATAAGTTAAATGAGAAAATGTTATTGCTTTTCAACGGAATTAGCACTTTCCTTAGTGGGACATGTTTTATCCACATTCTCAAGAATCAGTGAATAGATTCATCTTAATCAATTCCTGCATCCCTCTGGAATTGCCACTGAATTGGTCATTCAGTGGATTTTAATTAGTCATGATGCATTTCATTGTGAACGTCCATAAAACTAACAACATACCCAATTCCAGTAACTCTGGTGAGGAAATTGATGGAGGAGCTTGTGTCATCGTTACGAATCTGGAGGAAAATATAAAATTAGCACATCAGTCTGTGTAATACCTTGAAATGTAGCTATTATTCAACCAAACTTTTACAATGTGGCATAGTTCATGCATTACCACTCCGCAAGACTCACCTTTTCCAGTTTCCGTAGTTTGCCAGTTTGTAGAAACTCATCAATCTTTTCTGCTATTTTAGCTCCAACGCCATCCTGTTGAAATGTGAAAACAAATACGAGGGTGTTGAATAGTGCGATCTGCAGCAGTTATGTAAGATGTGCAGAGTAGTACTGTTGACAAACAGATGCTAAAGCAGAGTGCCTCACACAACACACAGCAACATGAACACATTAGGGGTAGGGAAGACAATTGATGATGGAGTCTTTTCCAGTTTCCAGGCACCATTACACTGAAATAAACGATCAGCTGTCCTGGTCACGTTCAATACAGAGACAGATAATAAAATATGACTAAGATGTAGTGAATGTGATAAATCCAACATAAGAAATTACCAAGAAAAAACTGTGGATATGCCAACAAAAAACTCTAACTGCAATTTTAAAAGTCACATATGGATTATTACTGCTTGCTCGTGTTAGGAAATCAAGCAATTATTCTATGATTATAACCATGATAATTAGTTAGACACCCAAGGGGCAACCAAGCGGTCTGAAAAGTGCAGCCAACCCGAAAGTGCCTCAAACCTGCATTCTCTGTGATATCCAACAGGGGGTGACTCCAATGGTTGCAAAAAGAAGTCAGTTTGTATAGAAGTCTATGAGAAAATGACCCTTTTATTCACTTGATTTGTTACCTCAGTAAACATTTTTCTGATGAGTGTATGGTCTCAGTTGCTAGTTTCAAGTCTTCTTTAATACAGCATGATGTGCATTTTGTAAATGATGGTCCCATTTAGAGTAAAATAGACGATAAAGCAGACTAGGCTTTAGGGCAGGGCTACCTTGTGATTGACAGGTTGCTACCCCGGTGTTGTCCGTGTTTTCTTATTACAACTTTAACCTTTTCATAGAGTGTTTTTAGTAGATGAAAGTTAATTGTTTGTTGTTGTTATTGGTTGTTACTTCTGGTTCCAAAATACAAAGATGGCGACGGACAAAACCCCAAACACGAGGCTTCAAAACCGTAGTCCACAAACCAATGGGTGACGTCAGAGGGAGACTATGTCCACTTCTATTTGCCTTGGGAGACCCTACCAGGAGCACCAGGCTCCAGACAACACAGCTCTCAGGTTCATAGGGACACACAAACCTCTCCACCACGATAAGGTGATGGTTCCCAGAGATCCTTCAAAAAGGTAGTTGCAGGACTGTACACGGCATTGCTGTGTCTTAGATTGTAGTTGCTACACAAAATGTCATTATGCATCTGGATCATTGTCACAAGGTCAATTCTTCACATATGTAAAAATTCACTGGTGTGTTTTTTTTATAAAAGGCAATAAAAAAACAAGAACTTAAAAAACAAATCCAGTGCACATACCAGTTTCTTGGCCTCTTCACCATTTTTGATTTTGTTAGGGTACTTTGAAATGACAGATGCTGCTTTCCTAGACAGAGAATAAGCAAAATGATTTAAAAAGATATATAATGTATGAAGAAATGTGATGTTAAATAATGTATGATAAAAGGTTTCTGCTGATTTCCAAAACAGAACCTATTACATAAACAAGTTTTTATCACAATTACTAGTCAACTCTCTTCATAAAGAATAAAATATATAACACACTCTAAAACAATGTAATAAACGTGCACCATGAAGGTTTCATTTTCCAGCTTCTGTTGAAACTATTTTAGAGAGGTGTTTTTGTCCACCCCACTTATATCAATGATGGTAGACTAAATACTTGCAACAACTTCCAAAATCACAATAAAGTTGATTAAAAAACTCTAAAACTGTTTCTATAAATTGATTGTCTCCATAGTTTTAAACTAGCAATTTAGTTAATGACCTCTATGCATCTGATATTGAAGCATTACATTTGTGATCATACCTTGTTGTATGAACATTAATGAAACCTTCAACAAACAAAGCACTGCTGAGGCTTCAGAGCTTACCTGTAAGCGTTGTACTTGTGTATTGCCCTGTTGACGTTTTTCTCGTAATTGGCCAGCTCTGGAAACAGAAGTAAGACATCGTATGGTTTTATATTTACCTCGTACTTTTGTAGTTTATTGCCACTATTTTAAGACATGCCAACTCAGCTAAAGG
This sequence comes from Cottoperca gobio, assembly GCF_900634415.1. Classification (NCBI taxonomy): domain Eukaryota; kingdom Metazoa; phylum Chordata; class Actinopteri; order Perciformes; family Bovichtidae; genus Cottoperca; species Cottoperca gobio. The sequence goes on from NC_041363.1 coordinate 17,367,605, forward strand.
CAGGAGGCATTTAAATGACAACACAGTGACGATCAGCGTCAGGGCTGAGAAACTCAGATTTTAGGTCCAAGCAGACCACATGACAAACATGAGACGTAAAAAGCATAATTTAGCATATTTTTTTAACAAATATATACTACATATGCAAAGTTATTTGTTATTTTTACTTAAAAACAAAACCCAGGTGCTACGCTAGCTATTGTTAGCTAAACTCAATCGTCTCTTCACGTACCGACAAGAAAGTCTGTTATTCCCTCATTTAGGGATTCCTGCGGCGCTTTTCTTTTGCTCATTGTTGTTCTGACAAGCTCTCAGTTGTTCGTTGTAAACTTAAAATGTCTTGTATTCATGCACGAAGAGTCTAAACGTGTGTAATCTTGGCTAGCCTCTAACTAGCACATTAGCAAGCTGAAGCCGAACAATGACCGATAGACGTAAACGGGGAGGGGCGTGCGTCACTACGTCATACATACTCAAAGTGTTTTCTTTTTTAAATTTTATGCCACCTACGATATTTTTCTGATATTCTCCATGCCTTTTTCTAATTTGAACACCAGGATATTTGCATTGGCGGAATATTATTCTCTACAATATTATTCCGGATGGATTTGTTTATTACAAATGTGTTTATGTATCTAAATCACCAATGAAGATATTCCTTCTCCAATCGTGAGTGTTTGAATTGTATCACCATGACCAGAACCAGTGAGGAGTCCATTGATTCTGGATAAACAGAATTATTTTCCTTATATTGAATATCTTTGTTAGTCCATATGTAATATCTGTGTGGAGCAAAGTCCATTAGCTAGTTCAATAGGTAATTTGTCTACAGAATAGTGACATTTAAGATATAATATATATCATATAAAGCACATTAACTGAAACGTAAAATGATCGACTAATGTTACTTAATTATTAATTTCTCCCCCCCCCCCCTCCTATGTATTATCTTGTTTTTATTGAATGTAAAAAGCTTCTTGCACAATCCCTTAACCAAATGTTTTTTTATTTTTTAAATGTCATAATTAATTCCATTGCACGTTATATCTCCTTTTTGTTCTTTGAACTTGTTTATATGTTATTGTTGTTGTTGGAATTTGACTGTTACATACTGTCAAGTAGTAGTAGTACTTGTAATGAATAAAAATACTTCTTTAGCAGTCTGCAACATACTGACACTGTACGACGTTATACGCTTTAATAGCCAAGATTGTAAAAATATATATATATACAATGACTTTTCATTATTCATTATACCAAACCACCAGACAGTTTTACACAAAGACAAAAGAAATAACATCTCAGCAGGTGATACATAAAGAGCTAAGTTTACAGTCCATCTGGTTGTTTTTCTCCCAAGAGAAACATATGCATATTATTCAGTAGCATGTATATTGCTTTTTAAGTAACTGATGATCAGTGTCCTCAATAGTTCAGTTAGTAGAGTTTTCAATTTACAAAAAGCAAATACTTTCCTAACATTAAAATAATCATCTATTTTACAAGGTTCAGCATTATGATACATAAAGCAACTACAAAATGAAAATGAATCTCAATAAAGCAGTACATTTAGAGGACCTCCTCGTCCTCCACCTCCTTCTCCTCCTCCTCCTCTTCTTTCTCTGCCTCGCTTGTTAGGAATCTATTTTTACATAAACTTTGTCCCTGGAGAATATTTTAATGGCCTCCTCGATTTCAGAAAGCCTACAATCAAGATGAGCCCGAAGTGAACGAACACTCAGATGGTCAGCTTTGAGAGGGAGTGACATCAGCTCAGTCACCAGTGAGCGATGGGCTGAGAAAAACAAAATCAACAAAATAAGAGAAGGAAATACTTGATATCACTTTATATGTATAACCTTAAGGTAATGTTGCCATCATTAATTTAAAGGCTTTCAATCTCTACATACTCTCTTGGAGGGACTTCAGTGTCTCCTGTCTCTCACTCTCAGGCATCAGGGTGTGGCCAGCTGGGGCTGTAGGATCAGGTGCGTTCCTCCTTCTCTCCTCCTCCTCTTTATGCCACTGCTCCTTCCTTTCCTCAAGACTGAGTGTGTGTCAAGTGTTAATGAGAGGGAGAACAGAAATGAGTAACAGTAAAAGGGTGTCAACATGGCCTTTTCGTGAAGTGTCATGTGTTTTTACCAAATACTTAAAATAAATAAATACATAGAAGAAGCATTAAAATCCCATATGAAGAAGTGTCCTGTGTGTCCAGTGTAATACATATACATACATATATATATAGATATGTATAGATATCTATAGATATGCATAGATAGATATAGATATCTATAGATATGTATAGATAGATATATCTCTTTATTTAAAATAAAATGTATTATGCTTCTTGATTGTTTGCAGTACTTGTTTTTATCTTTTATTTTCTCAACTATGTTCATTGTTCACCAAAACATTGTTCACCAAAACAAATCCTTGTCTGCGAAAACCTACTTGGCAATAAGCTTCTTTCAAATCTCAGAGTTCTGAATTTAGAGAAGCACTAAATCAAATATGAAGAGGTGTGTACTGTGTTTCCAGTGTTGTGATCTGGTATTGATTTTGAGTCACATTACATGGAAGCAATTGAACACATTTTGAATTTTACAAAAGGATATTAATATATAATAGAACATGTGAGTAGATAAGGACATTTGATTGTGGGGATGTAAGATATGTCATAAGTATACTCACTACTGAGGAACCTGTCCCTTGACTGCCATGGGCACAGGCTTATCTCTAAAGTTTGTCAATGACTGGGACCGACGCAGCACTGTTTTTCCTGCAGACTGGGCATTATGTTTTATGAAATTTATCATCTGGCCTTGCACCTGTAACTGTATCCACAAACAACAATGTATGGAATTAAAACAAAAAGGAAATATGGCAGATACATATCAAAGTCAGCAAAATGCAGATTCATGTTATTTGTTTGATAAAACATATGGAGCAAAATACAGGAGTTGCCAGCTCTACTTTTCTCTTGTCAAAATCAATTTACTGTACCTCTTGTTGCCTGTTCATGTGAGTGTGTGTATGAATAAATGAACATGTATTAGCAATTCTCACTTGAAAGTTGTGGTCCTGTATGGAGTTGCAGGAGGCCGGGCGTTGCAAAGCTACAGGAGAGGTTTTGGAGCGCGGTTTTGGTGGGGCAGTTGAGTGGGCCTTCAGAAAGGTTTGACACTGTGGTTTAGCAGTTGGACTAGAAACCTGCATGAAAGAAACTGGATTAAAAGTGATCCAGAGGAGATATTCATAACCCAAGGACTTGCATCTTTCGCAGACATGCTCATTACCTGTAGCTGGACCATCACCTTGGATGGGACGTTTTCGTATTTGGAGGAGGTCCAAAGAGCTTTGACTGGAACCGGACGAGACTGTGCTCTCTCTGACTCCTGCTCTTTGCAGCGCCTCTGGATCTCCCTGAGCCGACGCACATTCTCTTTACCAAAGTCATGGACCCGCTGTTCTGAGGGTCAAGAAAGTTGTCTCAATTACTTTTCATGTTTATATGAAGTTAGTGTGTTTAATCAAGCTCTGTTACTTGCTATAAAAACAGAAATAAGAAGATACACTGATAGCATCCTATAAGAAAAAAACAGAACAACTCTTTTTGGCGGAGCACACATTTACAGACCGGAAAATCAATTGCACTTACTCTGTTTGGGAACAGGGGTGATAGACACACCGTCTAGTTTGAGTAGTTCCCCCACTACCCCTCTCTGTCCTCGTTCTAGAATATGGGTGGCATTAGGGCCGATACGGGGAGGATGTGCTGGAGTACGAGCACTGTAGCAGCCAGGGTACAACACAGGATCTGGAAGAAGCGGCCCTGAGAGCAGGGCCAAAGTCCCATTGTGGTTTCCCTCTAAACGGCCACGTGCTGAAGAAAGAAAAGAAAAGAAAAACAAGTTCTAACGTTTGGTTTATTAAACAATGAGTTCTTCAAATGTTCAAACACATGAAGAGAAGATTACTCTGTAATAGCAGTTTTGTGCCTGTGACAGATTTTGTGCCTCCTTTATTACATGTAAAAGCACTCATGGATGTCAAAAGACTAACTCCCAAAAATTCTAAATGGTTACAACCGTAGACATCCGTCTTAAACTTAGATATTAAGTTTACTGCCCAAAATCACTGGAAAATAACACAGACTGTTTGAAGTTTTTTTATATAGCAGAGCCCCGTGACTTCATCTAACCTGAAGCAGGTCGTTTGTAGTACTGAGGAAACAGAGAAGGATCCGGGGGGATTGGCCCAGATATGGATGAAGGTCCTTCACACATCTGAAGCTGTAAATTGTACAAAACATAAGTGAAAAACTGTAAAAAGTCACTATCAGCGGAGCAGCTGAGAACAGAGAATCAAAGCCTGGTACAGAAACAGAGCCAAAGACGACCGCAAGGCCATGTAAAGAGTGGTTTGTTTGTCCGAACATACAATAGGCAGTGCTCTACACTGCCCCCACCCCCCAATTATGAACAAATAGGCTATATTGTTATTATTCCTATTCTATTCAAACTCTTTTGAATGCATACATTGAAGGAACTGTGAGGTTACATTTACCTGGAATTGTATCTTGTATGATTATTACAAATGAAAAATAAATGGATTGATAGATTGATTGATTCATTGTTTCACAATGATAAGCTGATGATTGTTTAGTGTTACTTAATGACAAGCAAGATAAATAACCTATGATTTCTTTGTGTACTACAGGTGGTGTGATTGCTGCACTTTTAAAACTAAATATAAATCCTTGAAGGTTATACATTAAATCACACAGACTGCATGAATAATATGCAGAAGTGTAGTTTATGTTTTGATCAGTGGTTAATCAGTATGCGAGGTGGCTGCAGTGTATCACTAGGATAACAATAATGAATGAATGAATAAATCATTTGTTTTTGATATTATAGCAATCAAAATCCCTGTTCATCTCATTCGTCACATTGCTTGCTAACGTTACCTCGCGCTAACGCTGTTTAACTATAGCTATTGTTAACTTAATTAGATAGCTTGTTATAAAGTTAGCTAATAGACAGAAACGGTTTAACGCTAACGTTACTGAAAATATTTGAAATTGTTTACGTCGACCAAACAACTGTAACCGGTTAAGTTGCAGAAAATAACCAAGATAATTTGTTTACCTTTAATAAGTCGTCTTGTTTATCAGTTGGGGATTGTGTTCACGCAGACTGATGACGCTGCGGTATCAACGGTTGTTTTAGTATTCTTCACCATGGCAACGGGGCAGCCGCACATAGAACTAGACCTGATAGAAGAGAAAACAAATCCTCCAAAACCAGAGACTGTCAAAACAGACTTCTATCAAACATTATTCCAAATCTATCAAAAATCATACTAACTGTTAGACAGTTGGGGGTTTATCAGAAATAAGATACGGCAGGTTTATAACAACAACAACATACAAATAGTGTGTTACTGCCAACTATATTACGCAATGTAGCGCATGTTGTTGTTGCCAAGGGATTGCTGATAATTATAACAATAATGCAAGGACTTTGATAAACTAATATGTAACCTGAATGGTTAGTTAGTCTTGAGACGCGTTTACCTGCGCTCACCTGCAGTTTTCAGTTCAAGCAAGTATATTTCTATTGTAATCCTGAAAGCACCGGTGTGTTGGATCATTGAGCTCCCTGAGTGTTGCCTTCCAGGTTTACTAAATAACATCTCATATTCAGTACGACTGCCACATATATAGCTATAATCTGAACTATTTATACCCTGAATCTAAATCTAACTATTTGATTGCTGCAGCATGTTGAAGAGGTACACTGTACTCTTGCTGAGATTAAGGTCTGCCTGACAGGTTTTTCTCAGGGCTACTGCACCATTTGTTAGCCCGAGGTCATTTCCCCCGAGTGGTGGAAGAGTCTTATTACACCAAAACAAATGCAGCATTTCCACAGTTCACTGTTGTTTCACACTAGCACTGTTTATAATACATATATATGAAAAACTTAGACATTGTAAGCATATTCCTCATATTTTACTCTTTAAACAAGCCTTATTTTTAGTGTCAAAGTGTGGAATTAGTATAAAGTTGCTGATGTAGAAACATGAATCAGGATAATAGGCATAATCTCATAATATGTTATAGATATATATATGTATATGAATAGTCTACTATAATAAAACTATAAACACTTTTTCCATTAATGTCATATGAGTATGGGAGTGATATTATTGCACAGGTCAGTCGATCGCAAAATAAAGGCCTGGGCTCCAAATATCTTCTCAATGTTTACAATATGAACCCGATGTACATGTATAAACATTTACGAGCAGTATACCTTTTAATAAATTATTTTTGCTCAATGTCAATTGCACAACGGCCCCGCCCTCGACCGGAGGTCTGACTCGCGCCTGCCCAGTGTGTTTGTCTCTGCTTTCTCCTTCACTGTGCCCCGCTGCACCGAACAGCGTCGTCAAACTCTGCACGCTCCACCCCATAAAGAAAGGTAAGAAATAACTGACTTTAGCAAATTGTTATTTAAAAAAACTTATTATCTTATGTTGGTGTATCTATCATGACGATCAACTGTTGACAATTGTCGCTTGACTGTCAGTGAGTTATGAGTCACACATAAAGGGGTGGGTGCCCAGCAGCAGCAGCAGAAGCAGCAGCGGGTATGCCAGGGTTTTAAAGCCAGTTCAGGCCTGTAACTGCCATTAATTAATGTAAACTGTAAAACTAATCCCTAGTGAGTTTTCTAAAATGTAGGCCTATTTGCTTGACTGTGATGCGAACAAGGGACACAAGAAGGAGTCCCATTCTCTGTAAAATATTATAAAGTAGCACATTTTAACATTGCGGTGCAACATCCAGAATTTAACAGCTGAAAAAAAGATTTTGTGTTGAAAAAGTTAGCTGTTGCTGTTGCTTCAGCAGACGCACGAACGATGGGAACAAGAAGTGGAGCATCTGGTAAATAACAATTACTTGTTCTCTGATGGGACAGGGCGACGTGAGGCCATACGTCTTGTTAAAACGTCGTATCTGTCTGTCTGTCTAGAAGCACAAGGTCCATGAACAGCTAAATAAAAAGGGCCGTTATCTTTTGGCACTAGCCACCTTTACTCCTTCATATGTGTCCAGGGTGTAACTTTGGTTTGAGAAGTAGGGAGGGGACACAAAACAGGGGTTTGGGGGACCTCCGCCAGAAAAACGTTCTCGATTTGAATCCCATTTTCTGTATTTCTACAAACATTTAGGGACTATGGCGATAAGAAATCCAAGAAAGAATTAAGTCGGCCTTAATGATAAATTCTGTCAGAAATAATAGTATTAAAATATGTATAAGAAAAAGCTGTCTTACTTTCTGAATTGTTTAATATAGGGGCCGTTAGCCAAGACTGGAGAGAATCATTTTATAAAGTCAAAAATGTTCACAATTAATGTTTTGTGTGTGATTCAAATAAAAATATTATGATATTTAATTTCCAATTTGTTTTTTATCTTCTTTTATGTATGGTCATGCAAAACAATGTTGATAAGCTGGAGCCATATCTCAATCACGTTGGTTGTGTTATTAGTGTAGCCTACTTCATTTTTAATTCTTTAATTCAACCTTGTTTTTTAATTCAAACTGTATTCACTTCTTATCATGTAGACGTCTTCCTCTCATTATCAACAAATCAAAATCACCTGACTACAGCACATAACATACCTGCTGCAGCTGATGTGCAGCAGGTACAGTATGTTCGCTGTCTAATCCTCCATGTTTTGAGGTAGCTCCATCATCATCTGATCTGAAAGCAATCGCGTTATGATGATATTGAGCCATTGATGTGTGAATGTCAACATTAAACTAGCAGCCAGAGACTCTGCTTGTCATACATTGCTGATGAGAAATATTAGGAGGCACTTCAGCAACTTGGTGAGTAACTGCCGGTAAATGCTGGTAGCATCAAGCTAGCAAATCCGTCATTAGCCGAACATCAACAGGTGTAGACAGAAAATATGAGTATCCTGAGCTCATTTACTGATTCTTTCTTTTCACCCAAGCCTTTAGAGTAATCTGCTGCTGCTGTTGGCGTTTAACTTTTGTTATGTGCCACAACCCGGTACCTGCTCATCATCATTCAGTGAGCTATGGGGGGACATGTCCCCAGTGGATATTACGCCCATGTATGTCTCTATACATTAGGCACAGAGTGGTAGTGACTCACACTGAGTATTCATGAGGCAAATGAAACAGCATGGACAGCTTGGACGAATAAGTGAAAGGAATAAGTCAAAGTTTAACAGTCCCCCAAACAGATGTTGGGGGACATTGTGGTAATTGATTTGCTTTTTAACAACATTGCTTTCTAAAGTTCTGAAATCAAGCCTGTGCCAGACAGCCTCAGAGATGAAAACACTCATTACTAACGATACAGGATGCTGCAGCGAGCAAGACCCAATCACGCTGGTAAACAGGTGCTTAGACATCAAACTTAACCGGTGTCATTATATGGATTGAAACCCCCTGGATGCTGAACATATCACACGATGGAACAAATTCACCACTACCTCATGCTCTTAACATTTAAGCTATAAATTGTCGTAGTGTAACTTGACTGCACTTGACCTTATCTCACACCCACACATTCCTCCCTTATATGCCACACACACTTGCCTTGGTTACACCTTATCTGAGGGTTCGGCCAGTATTGGGTAACTGCCTGTTTACACAAGTGTATAGTTTTTTTGTTCATTATGGGATCATTAGCACAGGGCATCATTAGGGAGTTTCATATTAAACTGCTACATTCTTGTTAGTATTCAACTAGTGAATAAATGTCAAAACTATTACTAAAATGATAAGTATTTAAATAGTAAGACCGATGAATAACCAATACCACTCTTCATGATTGGTTAGATATTTATTACATAAAAACATCCAACACACTGGCTTCACTTTTACAAATGGATGTATCAGTTTGCGGTTTGACATTTCATAGACTTCATAGAATTGAGTATTCAAAGAATACTTTTCAATAGACTTCTCAGTAATAATAATTATAGGTGGTCAGAAGAGTAGCCTTCTGTTTATATAAATCAGAATCAATGTATCACACTACTGTTCTGTGAGAGGACAATCAGCTCTCTAATCAGTACACTGAACATAAACAATGAACACTAATTCTCTGTGTATATATAATATATTCAGAGCAAAATAACCCTAATCAAATCTATTTCATGGGACAGGTGAGTAGGAGAGGGACACTGTCTCACTCGCAAAAAATATATATTTTTGCAAGTGAGACAGCCGGAGCTTATTTGCAACTTTAAAACATTTAACCGGTGTACATGATTTTTAGGATCAGGTCTCTAATATATGAGGTCAAAATACGTATGTCTACATCAAACTGCTTTTTTTATACACAAATAATAATGTGTCAAGACTAAGGTACTACAGGCACATAAAACAGTGTTATGCATATTAGACCATCATGGGAAATTAGCTTATTACTAAAATACAGACGTTGTGCTGTTTTAAATATATAAATTGTCTGTGTTTGATTATTGACAACCACACAACCCCCATATTGTTGTTTGTGCGGTTGCTGTTTTTTTCCTTCACATACCTCTGTTGTTTATGGGTGTCATTTTGACCTTTGAGCTCAGACAAGGCTGACATCTGGTTGCATCTCATGAAAGTGTTAAGATGAGTGGCAGCACTGTTTGTATATACCGGTAAATACAGTGTCTTTACAGGTACAATACAGACAAATAAATCGGTTTTCATAGGGGACTTTAAAGGCTGAACCTGGAGAAGGACACATGCTGGAAGCCAGGTCACATGTGTTGTAGTGTTAGGTTCACCTGGGCTAAATTTAGAGCTGCCTGTTAAGACTGAGGGATGAAGGCCAGGATTGAAAGTGTCAAAAATGGGCTGCGCGGTGGAGGAGGCAGGGGGGGACAGAGTCGAGAAGGAGTGTACGTGGGGTGAACTGACAAAGACAGTCCAGGACTTGCATGTGGTCAGCAAAATGCAGGTCAGCTTGCACATATTTGCTGACCGTGTGAGAAATAAAGAGCAATACTGGGACAGGACTGCATGACACATACTGTGTATTATGCTCAGGTGTTGCAGATCTTAAAGGCCCTAAAAACACGTTTTCGTATCAGTTTCTTACTATGAGGCCGAACAAGACCACACATTTTGATCAGATTTGGTCAGATTTTGAGAGATTTCTGTATTTTTGGTCTTTGTTTGTTGGTCTGGTATGAAGTGGGTTGGGCTTAGTTGGAACAAAGGTAATGTCATGAGAATTTAGCAACATTTGTAAAACATGGTTGAGAACAAAACAGAGCTAAAAGAGAGTGAATATTGGACTTACATTAACTAGAAACGAGACTCCAAATACTGTAAATGCTGATGTTGCTCCGTAACTGCTGGATGTGTAAACAAGCAACTGTTTGCTACCAAGTTTGCCATATCAACTTAAAATGTGATAATATGTTGATGCTGTGTTTGTTTCCGCTGCGACCAAGTGGCCGAAAAAATAAGTTTGCAGGGGCTTTAAGTACTACACTACCTCTGAATCTGTAAAAGACACATTTGGAGAGAGATTACTTTACATATAGGACTCAGCTAATCTTGTCTATGGGTGACATGTGAGATGTGAATGACATCAAGTTGCATCACAGCCGCTTTGACGTGCTGTTGATGTAACGCTTGTCGACAGACACCTGTATGATGTGCTGTGTTTTTTTCTGCCCATGTAAGCAGCATATTTCACCACATCATCGTTTTGAACTCTCCATACAGCTAATCAGCATTCTTTGTCTGATAAAAGTGCCATACAAGGGCTGTACACAGGCCTTATCATGTTCAAATGCTGTTACAAGCGTTCATCATCAGCTGGACCATGCACATACTGTACAAAGTGATTCATTAGTAGTCCTGTTCTCTGCACAGAAAGGAGACGTCTGAGCTCGGACTGCATGCTCAAGAAACATGCTGATATTTACAGCAGCTGCAGACAAACCCACATATTGTGCACTGTTGCTGTCAAAACAGCACAAGACTCCTTGACAAAGTTTTCTAGTTTCCCTCCTTACACTTCCTTCCTCTAAAGGAGACATGGTAGAGAAAGGAGTTGGGAGTGAGGTGCAGCACAACAAGACAGTGAAAGACAAGAAGGCAGAGAACAAAGACCACTGTGTGACATGTCGGCACAACGCACCCAAGGAACATGGTGAGTGGGGGCGTGTAGAGAGAGACAGAAGACACATCATCAGGGTTTCTTGATTGAGCTTTGGCTGCAGTGACATTAACCTCTAAGGCCAGACTTGCATATCTGTGAAATTTAAATCTTTTATCCTTTGTAAAATCCACTGTGTTTGGTTGCAGTGAGAGCATGCACTTCAACCAAACATGCACGGGCTCATCAATTCATTAGCTTATGAGGGCGCAAGCAAATTCTGAAGCAAATTCTTCATTTTATGCAGAAAAGATTTGATTGGTGAGATTAATAGTGGGGGGAGCAGCAGGACTAAAGCACAGAAAGGAAGGCGAGTGACTCATAGAGTAAATGCTCCTGCAAAGTCACCTTGTCAAAAATATCTTCTTCACACACACACACACACACACACACACACACACACACACACACACACACACACACACACACACACACACACACACACACACAGAGCCAGGGGACCCTGATGACTGTCTGAAGCTCGGTGCGGTGCACTGCAGTGGTGTGGAGGACTCGTAGTTGCTGACTAACCAAACCTGCTACTGCTTTGGTTAGCTCTACTGCATTAGCTTGCATAGTATTTCTTCACACATCATATGTATAACATCACTTTTCATTCACAAGCATAGCACAACAAGCATAGCACAACAAGCATGGTATTAATGTTGAAAGACAGTAGTAAGTCTTGCAGAAATGTAATCTTTTAAAATATTTGCTCCTGTACAAGTCTCTGTATATCACCCAGACAGGCCCAATACAGATGGCGAGGGTCTCCCAACAGACAAATATGTTTACTGATGATTGTTTGCAAGTAAACATTTGGTAGAAAACGCTATCTGCGGTGCTTTGTGTGCAATATAGTAAAGTTATGCCCTCAGAAGTGCTCTCTGATTTTCATTGCTTATCTTCAACAAAGGTGCAGAGCTCCATGTGTTGGCAAGAGGTATTCAGCTTGTTGTTTGTTGCATTTTTATTTAAAGGGGCATTCCACAAGTTTTTACATATAAAGTTAAGTTGAGGAGTACTGTCTTACAAAATCGAGGAGTACGAAAGATGTGGGCATTTACTCTGTAGTGAATGAAAAAGACAGTGAAATGCAGGATGCAGGACTTTTGGAGCGTTCTAGGGACAAAACATTCTGGATATTTCAGCCTCTGCTGCATCAAAGGTAGTTACACATTTTGTAAATCTGGCCCTTGTGATTCCTCCAACTTTGTGGATACGCTTTACTCAACTGCTGGAATATCCCTTTAATTATGCATAAACACGGATTGATGCAGTAAAGTGTGTTTTTGTATGTGTTTTTTTATAATGTGTCTGTTTCCTTAGGCACAATGGCCGTCCCTCCTTCATACTCAGACTTGGGGAAATCTGCCAAAGACATCCTCAACAAGGGCTTTGGTAACTCAAATAATTCTCCTAACATATAGATATATAATTAATGTTATGTTTGTATTTAGCTTGAACAGTTTTGGATGAAGCTGTGCTGAAACAGGACTGATGCTAGAGAACTGTGTCATTTTGAATGCACCCTGTTTATTTTTGCTGCAGCTGTTTTGGAGCAGTAAAGGATGTTTTCCTAGCGTTTTCTTTTCTTTTTTTCAATTTCCCTAATTTCCTTTCTTTCCCAGGATATGGAGTACTGAAGTTGGACGTTAAGACCAAGTCCCAGAGTGGTGTTGTAAGTACTACTGTTTTCTCTGTCAGCCTGATGTGTTCAAGTTTCATGTTCAGGCCTCTCTCTCAGCGCTCTGCGGCGTACACCAAATGGCTGACTAACAGCCTTGCAGCACTTCATGTCCGAGTGTGTTTGCTGCCTGACATGTACTCAGTGTAATTTACACAGTCAGCAGATTAACACTGATCAGCAGATTAACACTGTCGCCTACATTTTACTCGTTTGCCTCAAGGTACATGTTGTATCATGATCAGAGAGTTTAGTTTGCTCCAGACATGTTGTGTGTCTGTGTTGCTATAAACCTGTTACCATGGTAAAACCATAATGAACACTTGCATACAGAGTTTCCCACATGCCACAAAACCTCAAACGTCAATCGAAAAAAGAACATAAACATAAACATAAAAAAGAACGTAAATGCATTCCCTCTGTGTTTAATCTCACAGATTTCTGCTTTCTGTTTCACTGCTTTTCATTTTCCAAGCATGTGAGCATGTGAGCATGTGAGCATGTAAACTCTGTGTGGTTCTCCCTAACTTTCTCTTTTCTCTTTTTTCTGCTTCTTCTTTGGACGTTCCTGTCAGATGGTAAGAGAGAGTGTGTGTGCATAAGTAATGATTAAACACAGTCATAGGCCTGGCAGTTATATACAATGTGTGCAGGCTTCTCTGCCAAATGCTTCTCTGCAGCGGTAGCTCGTCAACACCCTTTTCCCAACTGCTGCCGCCGTAACAGCAACACTCACAAACAACCGCTCCCTCACAGTCCCAGCTATATCTTGTTCTTCTTGTTTTTTTCTATGTTTTCTCTCCCTTTCGGCCTCTAGTTTCTGTAGTTCAGCTTTAATGTGGCAATGTGCCTTTCTCCAACCTCATTTTCCATCTCCATCACCCCCCCCTTCATCACTTCATCCCTCTTTGCCCTGCAGGAGTTTGCCACCTCCGGCTCCAACAACACCGACACAGGGAGATCAGGAGGCCACCTTGAGACCAAGTACAAAGTGAACGAGCTGGGCCTCACCTTCAACCAGAAATGGAACACAGACAATACTCTCACCACAGAAATCACCATGGAAGACCAGGTGATATTAGTCATTTTACTTTACTGACAATTTTCAAAACAATATATTCACTTTCAGATAGAATATTAGCTCATGGTCTGTTTTTGTTTATATGTCTGTAGCTGGCTAAGGGCTTGAAGTTTGGTCTGGACGCGTCATTTGTGCCCAACACCGGGTAAGAGCAATCTAGTTTCTAGCAAAGTAGTTTTCAATATCTTCAATAAATTGACAACAAAGTGAATAAATTAGTCAATCAAAACACATTACCACTATCTAAATGACTGTCACCCTTTTCTTTCCTTGTTATTCCCTCTGTAGCAAGAAGAGTGCCAAACTGAAGACCGGCTACAAACGTGACTTTGTAAATGTTGGCTGCGACCTGGACTTTGACATGTCTGGCCCCACCGTCCACGCAGCTGCTGTGCTGGGCTATGAGGGCTGGCTGGCAGGTTACCAGTTGGCTTTTGACACAGCCAAATCAAACCTGACCCAGAACAACTTTGCCCTTGGATACAAGGCCGGTGACTTCCAGCTTCACACCAGTGTGTGAGTTACTACATTACAGTAAAGAGAGGCAGGAAATGGAAGTGATACATTAGATAAGGGCTGACTTGAGAGAGGAAGCATTTCCCCAGGATGAAACATCAAGTTCAGACTAATATCCGCTCCTGCTAAACTCCACCTTTTTGTGTTTTGTATTTCAGTAATGACGGCACAGAGTTTGGTGGCTCCATTTACCAAAAGGTGAACTGCAACTTGGAGACGTCGGTCCAACTGGCCTGGACAGCTGGCAGCAACAACACACGCTTTGGAATTGGAGCCAAATACCAGCTGGATAAGGATACCTCCCTATCTGTAAGAACTGTCTTAAAAAATTCATAGACACATTTAAAATGATGCAATCATCATCACTAGGGTTAGCAGTGACAATGACTGCAGTGCATGGGGAATTTTATATTCCAATTTGGGTTAAAACAGGAAAAACATCCTAGAAACTGCTTTAAACAATACAAAGAGTCTGCAGCCGCGCCAGCATCTCTTTGAGACTTACTGTAGTTGACAATGACAACGTTAACATGCTGATGTTTAGCAGGTATATTTTACTACTATGTTAGCATCTTTGTTTAGCGTAATAGCATGCTAACATTTTATAACATTTTTACAGCTGAGGCTGATGTCAATAGCTTTGCAGATATTTGGTGCTAAACTCAAGTATTTTTGAGATAGTGAAATGTTGACCTGATAATGCCAGTTAATAGAAAGACATGGGCTCACCAAAGTCATTAGAATACACCATGAGGGGGACATGAATGTGTGTACCAAATATCATGATAATCCATCCAACAGTTGTCAAGATATTTCATTAAAAAATGTAAAACTGCTGTTAGCGCTAAAGAAAAAGTGAGAGGGTCTCCAAAGTCTTTAGAATGTTTCCTCTGGAGACCGTTAATGTCTGTCCATCCATCCAATAATTATATTATATTATATTTCAGTCTGGACCAAAGTGGTGGACTGACCAACAAGCAGGCTGACATTGCCATCCCTACAGCAACACTGCTGGAGTGGCCAATTTAATACTAATGTACTAATACAAATCTCACTCTGAATAACTACCTGAGATACTTTTCAAGACATCATCTAAATCAAATCAAATCAAATCAAATTTATTTATATAGCCCAATATCACAAATTATACATTTGTGTCAGTGTGCTTTACAGGATACGACACCCTCTGTCCTTAGACCCTCGCATTGCACAAGGAAACACTTCCTAAAAGAAACCCCATAATTAAAGGGGGAAATGAAAGAAACCTCAGGGAGAGCAACTGAGGAGGGATTCCTCTCCCAGGACGGACAGACGTGCAATAGATGTCGTGTGTACAGGATAAACAATCTAACTCCTATGCAGTTGTTGACCTGAAGCAAATGTATTCATATGTATTATAAATGATGTAACTTCATACCAGATCACATCTATCTACTCTCTAAGTGCTGTGTTCATGATTATCTCTCCCGCATATCCTGTTTTGTTTCTCCTCACAGACCAAAGTGAACAACGCCTGCCTTGTTGGAGTTGGATACACACAAACCCTCAGGCCAGGTTTGATGATTTACTTTTTATTTTCTGTAACAACAATCCAAAGAGCATAGGCACGGCTACTTGATACATAATCTGTCTCTCTTACCTGCAGGAGTGAAGCTCACCCTCTCAGGTCTGATTGATGGTAAGAACGTGAACGGCGGTGGACACAAAATCGGCTTGGGTTTCGAACTGGAGGCCTAAAGATTCAGCGGAAGGACGGACAAGAAGAGAGGAGAGCAACACAGGAGAAGCACAGCAACACAGCAAAGGTCCACTCAGCGAAACATAAACACATCTTCCCTCTAAGTCCTTACTTACTTAAGCACACATATATACACATTTGTTGGCCATATCCCTGAATACCCGAGCAGCCACCAAGACCTGCGGTTCTATAGTTTTGAAAGTATCTTTACTTTTAAATTTTACATTATTTACAGCTCAGACAACCAACCTTTGACCATATGTTATCAAAATACAACAAAAGAACAGACTTCATGCAAAGCCCCGTTCTCCAAATATTGTTTGCTTGTTACCCGTTTGACCAGACAAAGTGCACTTTTAATAGAGCATTTGTGTCTTAAACAGATCGGTTTTCTTTCTGAAATACCTTCTTACTTTGACTGTGTGGTCAGCTTGTTTTTAGTCAGATATACTCTGGGTTTTAGACCATTACTAAGCTTATTAGAGGATGCTTGTTTCCGTATATTGTGGTTTTGTTGCATGCTTTCAAGGCTAGAGGGACGTTTTTTGACTTTTCATTGTCACATTGATAAGTACACTGACTGTAAACCGATGCAATAAAAGCTGGAGAGAATTAAGCAGGAAAGACAAAAGAGCGCCTGATCCTTCTCAGAGTGGACTGACTTTGATTCCACCATTTGACCTCAGTAATGCAGTTTTGTAACTGTGAACCTTCAGTTGCCTAAATGTCTATTTTTCTGGTCCTTTTTGGTAAAAAGGCCAGCAGCAATTTGAGACTGTGTGTCACCTTTGTCTTGTCTCTTTTCGTGTCCTGTACCTGTTCAACCTTTACCACAACATATCACTTTATCTGTGTTGTGCTTTGTATAGGAGAGTTAGTCAACAGTTAGGACCTCAAACTGATTTTATTGAATTAATGGAATAAAGATTGTTAAACACTATGATTTTGAGGGCTGTGTTTCTTTTATTTTGGTTAAGCAAAAAAACATCACTTGTTACGGTAAAATACTGTATTCAAGATACAAAATCCACCTTTGTTTTGAAAATGATGATAGAAATGTACAACATTTTGTTATTCTGACATTATAACAATCTTAACAGCATAGAGTGTGTTCAAAAGTAGACAAGATATTACAGACACTCGACAGTATGTAGGATCTCTGCTTGTTTTAGACTATTTCCACAAACCCAACCAGTCTCAACATGAATGTTGACACAACATTACAAGTTTCACAACACTTGCAACATATTGAACAGGCATTTATTTTATTGTGTCCACACCCTCCATGTAATTATCAGTGGATGAAAAGATCACATTCATACAGTGCTATACTTATCATAGTCATTTTACAATGTCACCAATGTCGTTCAATGATTTTCTTACTAAAATAAAGTTTGCAATGAAAATATTGGTCCAATGAGAAACACATAAAAACTAATATACAGTATTTATTTACATTTTGGTACATAACACACAGTTCAAGGGAGATCTGTTCTAAGAGAGATTCAAGTTGATGCTTTGTACACCGTGCAAGCCTCTCCTCATACTGTCACATTGCAGGAATGTATGCAAGTATAATGAGTTTTCTAAAGTTCATATGTTAGGATTATCTGATTCGATCCATGATACCAATGAAATGCATCATCTGTGCATGATGAAGTGCAGTTGAACCCCAAAACAAATGTAATGTTTTTTTTTTAATGACAAATGGGTAAATAAATAAGATCCTGCTTTAATAAATTCCTGTGATCTAATCAGAGCTACATATGATTCAGTGCTCTACAAATTGGCGTTAATTTTCTCTTTTACAATGTCAGACAGGAGTAGTGAGTAGGTTTACCTACTCCTTGATCTCATCTAAGCAAATTTGTGCCAGCAGTTTTTACTCCATTCACATTTTTAACAGACCAGCTGGTACCACATCCTCGTGTAGTTTGACATCCGGTCCACACAGAGGCAGTAGAGTACCACATGTAAGCAAAGAATGAAACACAATTTAGGAGAGGTCACTGGAGAAATTCTGGCCTCCATGCATCCACGTCCACTCCCTCAACACCTAGGACAAAAACAAAAGGTGGTGTTTTTCAATAGTCATCACATTTAATTGAGAAAATACTAATCAATTATCATAAACTACAGCATGCTGCTGCTGCTAGGCATCACAAGAAGATGAGTGGGAGTATGTACGTACCTCCATACTGCTCTCTGATTCCTGGATCGTGTCATTCAGCAAACTCTGGAGTCGACTTTCAAAAGTCCTGCTCTCCTCCACAAGAGACTCGTCACTGCAGACACACCCAAAGTGATTCATGCAGATGTTACTCATAATTTTGATGAAAATGTATCTGTGTACGTACAGGAAATGCAATTATGCCTTTCTGAAAGGTTCTGGTGATGATGAAGAGTGGTGAGGAGAATGTGAAAGCTAAATTAGAGTTCATAGGAGATCATCAGTATACAAAGAAACCTTTGACTAAACATATTCTCAAAAGTGCGTCTGAGTGATACCAATATTTGTGTGGATGAGTAAAGTGTGAAGTTTCCGTTCTGAAGTCCTTAAGAACATTTACAAAAGATCTTAGACCCTGAATTGAAAATGTCCTTCAAAGCGCGCGCGCGTGTGTGTGTGTGTGTGTGTGTGTGTGTGTGTACTCACAACTGCTGTAAACTGTGTCTGGGGGTCAGTTGAGGCGGGACTGATGAGGGGAATCGTAATCCATCAGGACTCCCACTCATTGGGCTGCGTACTTTGCTCTGCACAAGACAAGATGATGCACTTTATTCTGTGTTAGTATACAGCACCTGCCTATAGTGGAAGATACTAAACATATAAAGTATATTCTTAACTTGGCTTTTGGAATTAGCATTTTATATATATCAAGTAAGTGGTGCTTGAGATTTAAATGTAACTTTTACATACCTGCAGCTATTCTATGATTATTATTTGTGTCTACTCATATCATGATATACAAGTGTATGCAATTAACAGGCATCTCTAAAGCGAGAGTAGGATTGTGTGTGTGTGTGCGTGTGTGTGTGTGTGTGTGTATGAGCAGATCAGGTATCCTCACACAAGCGACTTTCAGCAGGTTCCACAGCTCCCTCTGTCGTTTCTCCTGCAGACTCATCAGGACTTGTTCGCTCTCAGCCATCCTCTGAACCACGCCCTCCACCTTCGGCAGCAGCTCCATCACACGCTGACGGCACACTGCAGTCTTACTGCATAACACAACAACATATGCTCTAATACAGATGCACAAAAAAAGCATGTCCACAGACAGGATGGCCTAATTTAAAAGGAAACCTTTCATTAATAAAAGGGTGTGACTTTTTACACTTCTTTATAAATAACTGCATGTCCTTAAATAAATGTTGCAGATGTGTCACCTTACACCTAGCCATCACGTGACGGAAGTATTTCTGGACATATCTTGTTTAATTTTTATATAGATACACAAATTTCCAAATGTGAGTTACGCAGTGCAACAACATAGCTGCTCAGGACTCATTCAGTTCCCCAACGCACATTTCCTCAAACTCAATAACATACTGTATTGGTTATTCATCAAAAGATGTACTTAGTATTGGAAGACTGTGGAACAAGCTATGTTCTATGTAATCTGGGAATTGTTTAAGTTTAATGAAAATATAGTGTTTTATGTGCGAGTACCTGAGGTGGGTGTAGAAGTCTCGGAGCTTCCTCTCGTAGAACTGCACAGCCTGGACCACCAGGCGCACCACCTCCTGACTGTCCCCCGGGCACCTCTGGTCTGAGCAGGGGAAAGGAAAAGAAAAGCCAGGTTTATTTTCACAAGGAAACACTTAAACGTTATGCAAGAAGTGAATTGATGCATGCCATCCAAACCTCTGGGTTTCTCTCTGAGTTTGCGGAACAGCTCCATGGCCTTTCCTTCACTGAGGAACAAAGAAGTGAAGAGAGCAGAGTTCAAGATGACAAATTCTTTGTTGTTTTTACACGTTGAGTTTGGTTCACACTTACAGTGTGTCCAGGGCCTCTCCGCTCCTCCCCGGCTGTCTCTGCACATCCACTATGTCTGGCTGCAGCTGCATCATCTCCTCCTCCAGTTCACTCACCTTGGCCTTGACACACACATGTGGGTTTTAGTCTTTTTAAAGCACACGTGAATACTCCTGACACACACACACACACACACACACACACACACACACTCACACTCACACACACACACACACACACACACACACACACACACACACAGCTCTACCTGACCACAGCTGACAGCAGTCTGCTCCATCTCTCTCCAGACGCCCAGGAGTTTCTCTGATGCTAGAAAATGTAAAAGGACTATCATTAGTCAGTGGCAAACTGAATTGTCCGAGCCATTCAAGTGCAGTTTCCACCAAATTAAGCTATACAGAATTAGGATTAAAGGATCGATTAAATGCAGTTTTGGCAGCTGTATGTAAACTTCCTGCAATCTACCAACAGGTTTTTGAAACATAGTACCGATCCCGGTGGCTGTCTGCTCCTGGTATTTGTCCATGTCTATGTGAAGGCTGGTGGTGAAGAAGTCCAGTTTGGCCATGAGTCTCTGGTACATGGACACCATCTCGTTCTTCTGTTTGGACAGTGAGGAGTTGTGTCTCAGCAGGCTCATGCTGAAAGAAAGAGGCAAAGTGTAAAAATGTGTTTGTTTTATCAAAAAGTTAATGCATGTGTATATTGTGTGTGGGAGTTTTTGTGTATTTGTGTATGTCCTACATGGCAGCTTTCTGCCCCTGCTGCAGTCTTTGCCAGTCTTCCTTCAAGGAGCGGATGGTGTGCCACGCCTGGCCGCAGGTCCTCCTCAGAGGGCTGTAACCCAGAACGTATTTAGGGTCGGTTTCTATGACAACGAAAAAGAATGAGAGAGAGACAGACACAGTCACACAAGAGCAAAGGATGCTTATTCTGGCAGTAAAAAAGGCTTGAGTGTCATCTAAGCGGGAACCCTGAATGAAGCATACATCCTAGTTAAGCTAAATACAGAAATAATTGCTTGAGTACTCAATTAATTGAAACGTTTTAGCAAAAGTGTTCATGGTGTTTAAACTACTGAAATCAACACAAGAGAAAAAGAAGGCAGCTTAAACATAGAAATGCTTTGCAGAGAACTACAAGTGAAGCAGTGTGTACTCACGGACAAAGCGGATGTTTTCTGGTAGGGTGCGAGGAGCAAATTGAGGTTCATAACTGCAAGAGGAACGATCAAACAGGAAGACCAGAGGCAAGTCTGTCCGTCGGCCATCTATCTCCTACACACACAGATAATAATAACAATAACACTTTGACTCAGTCCATTATTACATCGTGCTGCTGACTGTTCTGTTCAGGTATTGCATGTAGTGTTTATGTTAGATATTACTGTGTAATCTATGGCGCACTGCGTGGCCAGTCCATGAGGCTCCAAGGCCAGTCCCGCCTCCAGCAGCAGCTCCTGATTGGCTGCAGGGATGTTGGCGTCTTTCTCAATCCTGAGCTGCAGGTCTGCCACAGTCTCTTCATCCGAGACGGAGTATGTCAGGAGTTTTGCAGAAATCATGTTCAGGACATGAACCAGCTGAGGGAAAAGAGAAGCACAAAGTAAAGTAAGAAATGTTGTCTTCAATAACAACTTGACCACATATTCAAAGATATATCCTCAACATCAGACCAGTGAAAGCTGAGTGATGTTCAACAAAAGATGAAATGAGACAAAGTGAAATAATAAATTAACAAATTCAATTGACCTTGAGCTGCAGAATGACCTGCAGCTGGGAGAAGCAGTCCATAGGCGTAGCGTCGCGGTCTTTGCCTCGCTCCCGTGGAGACCACTTTAACATCAGCTGCAGCCACCTCTCCAGTCTCTTTAATAACAGACTGCCAAACACCAGCCAACACGTTACACAGAGACGATAAGAGTATAAATGATCATTTTTATGTGAATGTGTGTCACAGATGAATTCACCTGTTGAGGTTGTTGGGCTGAGGCAGATGTGTAGAGTAGCGGACTTCCCCCAAGAGGTCCTCATAGACAACAATATCGTTGTCCTGCTTCAGCCTCAGTTTGTTGTGCCTAAACCGGATACAGTTTGATCATATAAGAGACATATGTTTGGAGTTTCATATCGTGCATACTAGTGTACAAATGTTTTTTTCCCCTCAATTTGATCATGGTAAATACGCAACAAGTGACGTGCTGAAACTGAACCTGCAATACTTGGGAAATATTTTTCCTCTATGTAGCCAGACCCCCCTGGAGTTTCATATCTTTTAGTCATCATATTAGTGAGTCACAAGGGGCATTGACATTGGCATTACCCACATATCCTGTAATCCTTTGCTTTGGCAACTCGTTTATTTATATATTCCCTGTGTTACGAGCTTGTGTACCAATAATGCTTATTTTCTCATTCAAAAAACATAATAGTTAAACTGCTTTTGCAAAAGCTGGACTATCGTCACAGAGGTGCATATGCAAAAAACCCTGAAAATAAGATTAGAAAAGGGAAAAATGTTGGACATTTGGACATGCATCACCCTCAAACTATTTTTTGAAAACATTACTTCACTTCCTTCATGATAACCTTTGTGACATTTGAAAAAATAACCAACTTGGTTTTGATAAAGGAAGTTTTGAAAGTATATATAATACCAAGGAACAGGTTGCCAGGTTGGTAGGAAAGGGCGAAATCCTGTGATACACTCAAACACCAAAGTCCCGAAGCTCCAGTAGTCCACAGTGACTGTGTACTTCTGTCTCTCAATGAGCTCTGGAGCCTGGAGGATGGAAGAGAAAACATGTTCAGCTGTTACTGTCCAGAAAATGGTGAGAAGATCATGTGGAAAATGTGTCCACCAGTGTTTTCGTCACTTACCAAGTACTGAAGGGTTCCCACAAATGAGGTGCAAACGCTGCTCTGGTCCAGCTCTTTAGCATAGCCGAGATCTATAATCTTGTGGATCAGCTAAAATTAGGGGAGAGAGGAAATAACTTTTTTATCCTACAATTAGAAAACATGAATAACTTAAAAGAAATATCTTAATATTTTTGGAAATATGCTTATTCACTCTCTTGCAGAGAGTTAGATATATATCTTGTATAGTTCAGGGTAACCCCCATAAAACATCATATTGTCATTTTTGTACTTGGTTTTTGTTCGGGTTAAACAAACAAGATATAATTAGTGATCTTTACAGGTACAGGTTTGACAGAGCCAGGCTAGCTGTTTCCCGTGTGCAGCATTTCCTGCTAAGCTAAGCTAACTGGCTGCTGACCCTCAACTGTATTTAACGGACAGATATATTAGTCGTGTCTTCTCATCAAACTGTCCAGCAGAAAGCGAGCACGTTTCCCAAAATGTCAAATCATTCTTTTAAAGCCTGAGGGGTTCAAGAAAACATGAAATGTTATTGCTTTTCTATCCATTTGTGTGAAACACCTCTTTGTCTTAAAACACCCCCAAACCAAAAACTAAGTTTGTATGTTGGATTTACTGTTTCTCTAGTATGCCAGACAAAAACAAGTGTTCATGAAGAACTATAAACTTAGTGCAGATAAAGTCCTTTCGGTACAAATTCTATAAACACAGCAGTGTGCATAAACGTGAATATATAACTTCTTTAATATGTCTGGCCTGATGTATATAACATTCTTCATTGTCCTACTGCAGGCTGGAGGATACAACAACGCAAATAAAAGGAGACCCAGAGAGGGAGGTGAGAGCAAGTCGATCCCAAAAGTTGAACTGCAGGGATAAGCTAAAGGATTCAGTTTTCCACGTTAAATATTCAGGGAGGGTAAACGTGGACGTGAGAGAGACGAGTCTCCTGCACTTGTTCCACATAACCCACACAGAGACAAAACGCTTTTAAATAACCTCTTTGTTGTGGTTTGGATGCATTTGCCATAACAAGATGATTCACAGGGCTTTAACTCACTCTCTTCTCTCCCTGCTGCAGCACAATGTTTTCTGGTTTCAAATCTCTGTGGATGATCTTATTTTCATGGAGGTAGGTCAGAGCTGACGCTGAAGGGAGAAAGAAGAATGCAGGGTTAGGGTTGTATAAGAGGTTAACAAAGCATGTGAACTCGAGCTCAACCAATACATTTGCCGGGTCGAAGTACAGGTTGATATTAGCAGATATATCCATATTGAGGTATATATAGGGCAACGCATTTTACATTCTACAGGCGTCTGTAGAGGGACACCATATACAGGAGCATTTTAGTTAAGTGATCTTTTCAAAGCAAAGTCAAGACTAAATATTATCCGAGTTGTCGTCACAAGTCGGACAATATTTACAAGAAATTAATCAAAATGGATGCAGCAGAGCCAGAGAGATCATCTTCTTTATTTCACGCATTCCAAAACCTAATGCCTACATTACCCACAATGCAACTTGGCCGCTATCAGTGTGATTGTCAGATGTTATGCTAGTAGCCTCGGGCCGCTAGACTGCGGCAGAGATGAGGAGCGTACAGATGTATGGAAAACTCACTTCTTTCTCACTGCACGCCAGGATTTGTTTTCTTTCTTGTCCTTCAGCCCTAACCAACTGACTTCACTTTTGGCAATTTATCAGACTTTGTGTAGCTCCCTGTGGAGCCACAAAAGGCTTTATACAATTTATTTTTAATTCAGCGTCACTGATTTATGTCATCCGTAAACTGTTGACACCGTTGGGCCCTGGCACTTTTGTGCTCGGGCCCTAATCCGTATTTTTTCTCAAATGACATTAATTACGTAACTAATATAGTTTCGAGAAGAAACAAGTTAACATTTTCCTATGATTGTTGTTTCTTACTGTAGTTCATTCTTGGAGTCCCCAGGAAAGTCCTTGTATGTTAAATATGTTGGTAGGACGAGGGTTAATAAGACCCATAAGAGGATAATACTCATATATACATTCTGTAGCCTTTAATCTGTTGTAACTGAAGGTAAAGTCTAATAGGTTTCAACTCAATCTACAGCAGAAACTACAATGTCACTTTACTTATGCTTCAAAAGGTGACTAATGTGTGTGCTGGCAAAGAGTGTTCAACGAAGCGCAACTCATAACCTTAGGGGCACCTGACTGTGTGTGTGTGTGTGTGTGTGTGTGTGTGTGTGTGTGTGTGTGTGTGTGTGTGTGTGTGTATGTGTGTGTGTGTGTGTGTATGGTTGTGGTGAGTGTAGATGTGTTGGCAAAGAGTGTTCAACGAAGCGGAACTCATAACCTTAGGGGCACCTGACTGTGTGTGTGTGTATGTGTGTGTGTGTGTGTGTGTGTGTGTGTGTGTATGTGTGTGTGGTTATGGTGAGTGTAGATGTGCATGCCTATGTCTTTACCCTCACTACTCGTGAAGCAGTTTAAAAGTCACTCATTATCAGGAAATGTTCACAGTGGGTAACAGGAAAAGGAGTTTCTGTGTTAGTGTTAGAGTGTGTGTGTGTGTGTGTGTGTGTATGTGTGTGTGTTTGTTACTCTACTCTCCACTCTAGCTATGTGTGATCAATACAATATGTGTCCTCTGTTTATACAGCGTGTAATATACAATGTCTTGTTACTGTGAGCACTCGTACAGTTTGCTTGCGTCAGAGCGTGAGCGCCATGGTGACTAAAAGGTTGGTGGTTTAGGGTCATTGATGACATCATGATATTGGTCACCATGACCATTTCCTCCATTTACTACAAGAACATTAATCTTGCTGCCAACTCACTCCATCACACAATCAATCTATCAGTCTCATATACACATGCTTTAAAATGTTGTTATCGTCCCATTGAAGCGGGATTGAGCAGGATACTCACAGATGTCACACAACAGAATCAGAACGGAGCCCTCCCTCATTCCACAGCAGTTCTCCAAGAGGGTTAGATACTGCAAAGAGCACAAACAGAAACTTTATAGAATGAATAACATTAATCTGTCTTCTTTATTAATGTTTTACAACTTTCTGCTCTTCTATAAAACCGTCCCATCCATTAAGTTCATAGTGTTTGAAATGGATCAGAGATACATTGGAGGTCATGAACAGCTCTGATTCAAGTCGAAAACAAACTCCGGTATTAACTTTCTCTGATACATGAATAGCAAGGCGTTTTTTGCACTGTTGATCAGATTTTTAAGAGCATTTTTGGTAGCAATTTTCAACTAAAAGAAGTTTTGCAAATGAGCAAATGAGCACTTTTGTTGTAAATCCTTTGATTAGTTTTACTTTACACAATAAAATGTAAAGCATTCTACTGCTGGAAACTTGTGGCAGGCCCGACAAAAGAGTCCACTGCTTAGTTTTTGGCCGTCTGGGATGCTTTGAAATCTTTATGACTCTGCGGTTTGTGACGGTTGGCATTTTCCTCCTCTACTGGCTGCCTGGTGCCAACAATGTTTATCGCCTCAGGCTGCAGACTCAGTTTGTTTCAGATTAAAAAATGCTCCAGAATTCACCCACAGAAGAAGAGCAAACAATTGGCTGCTTGTTGGGCCAAATAAATCAGACAGACACATTCATGGGTGAGCATCTTAGACTCAGTGAAATACAACAAAATATGAGCAATAGTGACGGTTGTGGTTGTGCCTGTATTCTTTATTTCACAAAAACGGAATGACTTTTTCGAAAGACGTCATGAAACAAATTATCATAATTTATTATGATTTAACACTTTGACCTAAATGTCTATGGGCTCTTATCAAGTGTCCAAAACTAGACACTTTGTGCACACACACACTCTTACAAACATACCACAGACTTTTACCTTTCTCAGATCTCCTCCCTGACAGTACTCCATTGCCAGCAGCGGCAGGTCATGTGTGGTCCCCATTTTATGCATTCCCTCAGGAACCTTTCTGGCTGCGACAACATTAACATGATCCAACCTAAGTGAGTAAAGAAGATCAGACATCAAACAGTGGGGCGGAAAAATGTATTATCTCATATTTTGTTTTACTACTGAGGTATAAACTTCCACAAAGTCAACTTCTTAGGGCTGCAATATTAGACACGGATGTATAAGCGTGGAAGTCACAGTGCAGTCCTCCTTTGTACGGATTGAAACAGGTATTGACAAAAGATGATCAAAATCTAGATAAAGACCAGTAGTTTGCAACGTTCTTGGCTTGTGACCCATTCAAATTAAGCAATGTCTATTTGTCTTACTTGAGTAGGTTTTAAAGGCTTGAAGATTTAAAATGATACAAAAGATTGGAGAAAAGTGTGCATGATTTAGTGCACCAAAATGTTTTTTCTGCTTCCCTATTCTGTTCATCTACTTCTCAGATTTATCTTGCAACCTCTTTGAGGGAAACCACTGTATCTAGACCAACTTTTATGAAGCAACACAAACATTATTTTCTCAGTATATATATATATATATATATATATATATATATATATATATATATATATATATATATATATATATATATATATATTATATCAAACAAAGATATAGACTTAAATCTTTTTTTTTTCTTGCATCCCTTCTCCATCGCTGTGTCCAACAAATGCATCTACAAATGCATACTTTCACAATTACGTGCAAACCTCTTCATCAGTTTAGACTTCCCCATACTCCCTCCGCTCCTCTATGACCTGCTCTGTTACTTTCTCTGTTTCTCATTTTCCGCTGTTTCACAACTCTGATTAGAAACAATGTGTTTCTGATTCTCAAAGGGTTAGGCCCTCTTCGAAAATCAAAAGAGTAAAAAAACGATAACAAACTCAAGCTGACACCAGATGCACCTGGAGAATGACTCCAAACATAACATTGTTCAACATGCAATCATTGTGTTGAAACAGCTACAATAGCAGGAGATACATGATAGTCATCACTAGAATAATAGACAGACAGACAGGCAGGCAGACAGACAGACACACAGGCAGACAGACAGACAGGCAGGCAGACAGACAGACAGGCAGACAGACAGACAGGCAGACAGACAGGCAGGCAGACAGACAGACAGGCAGACAGACAGACAGGCAGACAGGCAGGCAGGCAGACAGACAGACAGACAGGCAGGCAGACAGACAGACAGACAGGCAGACAGACAGACAGGCAGACAGGCAGGCAGGCAGACAGACAGACACACAGGCAGACAGACAGACAGGCAGGCAGACAGACAGACAGACAGGCAGACAGTCAGACAGGCAGGCAGACAGACAGACACACAGGCAGACAGACAGACAGGCAGGCAGACAGACAGACAGGCAGGCAGACAGACAGGCAGACAGACAGACACACAGGCAGACAGGCAGGCAGACAGACAGGCAGGCAGACAGACAGACAGACAGGCAGACAGACAGACAGGCAGGCAGACAGACAGACAGACACACAGGCAGACAGGCAGGCAGACAGACAGACAGACAGGCAGGCAGACAGACAGGCAGACAGACAGGCAGACAGATAGATAGTGTATTGATCCCAAGGGAAATTTAGACATCCAATAGCTTAAAAGACATATAACATTACACATCTAATAATAAGCAGTTGTGAAGTTATTGTCAGTCATTAACATGTTTTATTTATTTATGTTCTTCCTGCAAACCTATAATGAAATAAAACCTAAATATGATTAGGAGTACAGTCCTATTGTGTTACTATACGCTACATACATACGCTATAAGCGCTACAAACATGATCTGATGTTGCCTCTCTTCAGCCTACATAGAGCATATTTTAGGGAGATTGAAGAAGAGTTAAAGAGAGTGGGATGAAATAGTCAACTTCAGGCTGTGAGATAAATAAATATTTTTTTGTTGATGTTGACTAAACATTCAGCAGATGGTAATGCATTACAAGCGCTATAAACACATCATAACTCAAAAACATTGTGAAATTGATGTGTTGTTATGTAAGCATGCGTACATCTGTGTTAAGTAGCTGTAATAATATAATAGTATGGTGCCATGTATGTGTCCCCTGCCCTGTGGTTTTTCCACGAGTTAAGCGTGGGTGCACCGGAGGGTTGTGGTCGTGACCATGTCTGTCTGAAAACAACACACTTGTTAAACTGGGACTAGAAAAGAAATGGCACCAGCAAATGACAAAACACACACACACCTCACAAAAAAAAAAAAAAACCCGCATGAGCTGCCATCCAACTCCAGTGACCCGACACCCTAACTAAGACCGTTAATAGACAACGCAGATGTGTGTGGAAATGAAAGACACCAAAGCAAAGCAAAATGAGGAGGCGGCACATGATCCTGTCAGAAATAACCACCAACAGACCAAAATAACCCAAAAGTCCATGCTGTTCTAATTATTTAATGTCTTGAGGGATTTTTACTATTTCAGGATATAAATTAACTTTTTTGTATTTTGAGAAAACTTGTGAAACAGATGGAAACATAAAAGTCAAATGTCAAACTCATAAGCACCCATCTTGTCATGGAATGTACCACGGTGAGTCACAACACGTTGAAACCAAAATGTGTCTCCCGTGCCAAAAAGAGCTTTAATACTTGGAGCTTGGACGGGGAAAAAAATTGAGGGAAATCACCAATTTCACCCGCCGAGTTAAACGTGTCAGACACTAAGATGCATCACTGCGGGAAAAGACACCTCTGGATCTTTTGTAAACAGAGCGACAAGCTTAGGCAATGTGCCGTGGTCAAACAAAAACCAAACAAACAGTTTCTTTTTCCTGCATGTTACAGAACGAATCGCTGTTGATTGATTTGAAAGACAAAACTGTGACTGACGAGATAAACATATTGTCTTTTTAATAAATCTTAAATAAATATGTGACTATGATCTTTGCATTACTTTAAGCCAGGTCTTGCTTTATTACCTAATCCTGAAGGCCCACATTTCTGTTTAAAGCAAAGAAACACTGGTTGCAGTGTGTCCTGGTGTCCTACTGGTTAAGACACAAACACACAACAGGGATCTTTGTTGCAAGTCACCCCCCTCTCTCTTCCGTGTTTGCTGTCTTCATCTTCACAGTAAAATATCAAATAAAGGCAAAATACCAAGAAAAGAATACAGCTGCTGTGTGTCCTGTACATGACAGGTGTTTGAGGGTGGCAGAGGAAGGGCGGCGGGTCCCAAAAGGGACCATTGCTCTGAGGCCCCTTTAGTAGGTTGGTTCATGCAAGGGGGAAACTGACCTATTCATGATCCGGATCTCCAGACACCATCTGTCTTTGTTCCTCTCGCTCAGCTCCTGACGGCACTGCTTTATGGCAACCTGTTCCTCTGTGTCCTGAAATCCCATGAAGAGTGTAAATTATGTTTAGCAGCAACAACATGTCTCTTACATTTGTAAGTAGGCCTAATATTTGGGAATTTATGTTAAAGTTCATTGTGTGTTTACATTTAGGGCTGCACCTAATCATTAAATGATTGCCGATTTTGCTTGACAATTAACTTACATGTTTATTTGATGATTAAAATATTTGAAAATAATTTAATCGATTCATCGACTAATTGTTGGAGCTCATATCATTTTATTTTCCATCATATAACAGCCTCCTAACATTAACACCTCATTTGTGGCCTCAAATT
Source organism: Cottoperca gobio (assembly GCF_900634415.1). Classification (NCBI taxonomy): domain Eukaryota; kingdom Metazoa; phylum Chordata; class Actinopteri; order Perciformes; family Bovichtidae; genus Cottoperca; species Cottoperca gobio. Next base: position 17,398,347 of record NC_041363.1, read on the forward strand.
GAGACATTTGTTCTTCATTAGAACATTTACTATACACATCACAGATGCTACATACAGTGGGAATGTTTAATAATGTTTAACAAGAGGCCCTATGGTAATCTATTTCTTAATAATAATAATAATAATAATAATAATAATAATAATAATTATAATAGTAATAATGAAGAAAAAGAGAGGGAATTTAAATAACACACATACAAATACCCAACATACATGGTGACACCTTTTCCTGCGGAGCACCAAACACAAACTGTACATTTATCCACTTGCCGAAAATCATGAGCAACACCACAGGTATCACATCAGCGAGGAAAAGGCACCCACCCTGCTTCCCATAACTGAATCTATGAACTAATAATAGCCTACGGTATTGTCATTAACGGAAGGAAGGTGGCTAATTTCCTACTCAGGAAGTTAAGTCATCACAGCGGCAGCAGTGCCAGCAGTGCACTCTTCAGTCATTTCCACGTGCAATTCCCATTTCCTGTTAAACTCCCGTCTGCCGTGGCACTGATGATCAGCGGTGGCAAATTTTTACAGGTGAAATGAATGAAAACAATCTATAATGTGCGCGACACACGTCGTCAGTCTCATTCATTTACTGTTAAGAGATGACTTTGTGTAAGACATCTTGTATTTTTGAAAATATTTCCAAGGGATCTTATTCTCAAGTGCAGTTTTGAGGAGAGGAAGAGGAAGGTCCACTAAGCGGGCGTGTTCGTATTCCCATAGCGTCTTGATGCAAGTCTGCAATGCTCTCATCCTGTGACTAGGAGGGATATCATTACAATAGACACCATTTCTGTTGGACTCAGTGCACAAAGAAGACAGCTTCCCGGACTGATGTCATACTTATTACAAAAACGGATGATTCAGATGTGAACAAGCAAGTGATTTGAGTTCACGGTGCACTTTTTTGTATCAATTCCAATTTCTTAAGGCAGAGGCTTCCAGACTGTGGATGCAGAGGGAGAAATGTGAGGCGTGAGCGGCAATTTGACACGATACACATAGTTTTAGGTTCAGCGTGACGACATTATTATACCCGATTCATAAATTGCAAATAAACTTCCATAAATCCATTTTAAGATCATAGAAGAAAGACAATCTTTATAACTTCCAGAACTTGCCTGAGAATCATCACGTTTTTAAGTTTTCTTCAGTATCAAAGTGATGATAGCTGATCCATGTATCCATGGATACACTGCAAACAGGAACCGCTAATAACTAATCCTACATGCTTTTAATGGTCCCAATTTAGCAAACAAATATAGGCTCAAGTTGTCTTGCCTTGCCTCCATTGCAACATTATACTTCTAAACATCCTCCAAAGCCCCACACATTATGAGAACTGAGGGGCAGCTTTGGCTCAGGAGGAACGGCAGGCCACCCATAAATCACAGGGTTGGTGTGCAGTTGTCTTAAAATATGGTCTTAAGGTTTATCAAGCTGAAACGAATGAGGGAGACACTGGAGCATTACTCATGTGAAATGAGAATTATTTACAGTTAAAAGTTCAAGGATTACTTTGTAAGCATTTTTTCTGTAATATGTATTTATTTTTATCTATTTCATTAGTTTTATATATTATTTAACTTCACAAAATGAAGTTAATTGTACTGATGGGAAAGATGGGCAGATGCTGGGAAACGTGACCCGGACAACTTTAGTTTTCTTCCATGTGTAAAACGCTCAGTCAATGTAATAATCTGTCATTTAAATATCCTCCTGAGGAATTTCCAGTCATTCAGTGTACTAACATGTCCTATCACAGCCACAAATAAAATGTTCCTGCAGGGACAACAATGTTAAAGTGTGTCGGTCGTGTACCTTATTTTGCCATCGTGTGACATTCCCAAAGCCTCCGGTGCCCAGCCGCTCCTTCAGCTCCCAGGGGCCACAGCTCTGCTGCTGCTGCAGCAGGGGGACTCGATTCATGGCCTCCTCAGCTGATCCTATAGCCAATACAACAAATGACAAGAACAAACTTAAATCTAGTCTCGTCGTGACCCTGTGAAGCTCACATCAGTTAGCTTTACTCGTTAAGTACAGCTGAGGCTTTAGTCTTTCTGAATTTACTCTAGCGTCAAAATGATATTTATCGAACAAAAAAATGAATCACCAACAATTTTGATAACCAAATATTCTTTGCTTCAAACTTCTGATATTTGATATTTGATACAGTTAGGTACACCACCTCAATGGACTTGTGATTAAACAATCAATGTGTGCTATAAGTGCAGACTTTCAGCTTTAATTTGAGGGTATTTACATCCAAATCAGACGAATGGTGGAGGAACTACAACACATTTTACACGTGGTATCCACTTTTTAAGGGACCAAAAGTAATTGGACAAAGTAACATAATCATAAATCACATAAGTCACTTTTAATATTTGGTTGGAAATCCTTTGCAGTCAATGACAGCCTGAAGTCTGGAACCCATAGACGTCACCAGGCGCTGGGTTTGGTCCCTGGTGATGCTCTGCCAGGCCTTTACTGCAGCTGTCTTCACTTCCTGCGTGTTCTTTGGGCAGTTTCCCTTCAGTTTCATCAAACATCAAATCAAACTCATCAGAGAAATAGCAAAAACATTAGGTGTGGCCAAAACTGTTTGGTACATTCTTAAAAAGAAAGAAGGCACTGGTGAGCTCAGCGACACCAAAAGACCTGGAAGACCACAGGAGACAACTGTGGTGGATGACAGAAGAATTCTTCTCCTGGTGAAGAAAAAGCCCTTCACAACAGTTGACCAGATCAAGAACACTCTCCAGGAGGTACAGTCGGTGTATCTGTGTCAAAGTCAACAATCAAGAGAAGACTTCACCAGAGTAAATACAGAGGGTTCCCCACACCATGTCAACCATTGGTGAGCCTCAACAACAGGAAGACCAGATTAGAGTTTGCTAAAACGCATCTAAAAAAGTCTGTAGAGTTCTGGATCAACATCCTATCGACAAGACAAAGATCAACTTGTAGAATGATGGGAAGAGAAGAGTATGGAGAAGGGAAGGAACTGCTCATGATCCAAAGCACACCACCTCATTAGTGAAGCAATGTGGTGGTAGTGTTATGGCGTGGGCATGTATGGCTGCCAATGGAACTGGTTCCCTTGTATTTATTGATGATGTGTCCGCTGACAAAAGCAGCAGGATGAACTCTGAAGTGTTTCGGGCAACACTATCTGCTCATATTCAGCCAAATGCTTCAGAACTCATTGGACGGCGCTTCACAGTGCAGATGGACAATGACCCAAAGCATACTGCGAAAGCAACCAAAGAGTTTTTTAAGGCAAATAAGTGGAATGTTCTGCAATGGCCAATTACCTGACCTGAATCCAATTGTGCATGTCACTTGCTGAAGACAAAACTGAAGGGAAACTGGCAAAAGAACAAGCAGGAAGTGAAGACAGAAGAGGCCTGGCAGAGCATCACCAGGGACCAAACCCAGCGCATGGTGATGTCTATTGGTCATTGACTACAAAGGATTTCCAACCAAATATTAAAAGTGACTTATGTGATTTATGATTATGTTACTTTGTCCAATTACTTTTGGTACCTTAAAAAGTGCTCCTTGTTTATATCTGTATAGTTATATAATTACAGTCAGTAGTGGAGTGTAAGTACAATTACTCAAGTAGTAAATAAATAAGTATAATTTTGAGGTACTTGAGTATTTCCAGTTTATGCTATTGGATACTTTTCACATCACTACATCTCAGAGGAAATTATTGTACTCTTTACTCCACTACATTTACCTGTTAACTTTACAAATGTAGATGATTAACACAGAATATAATTTACAAATCATTTATAATGCATTACTAAAGATTAAGCCACCCAGCAGTAAACTATCAAGTTATTGACATTAGTTTCACCTTTACCAGCTACAACATTAAAGTGATAATATAATCCAATAATATAATGTTTTTGACTCTATGCTACTTCTCTGCTCATAATTCAACTATGCACATAAACACAAGACCATCAGTCTCATTCTGTTTGTTTCCTGTTGTCTGAAGTTATTACACTACACCGTACATGTTTTCGGGTTTTATAATGCAGACATGCGCTTCAAAGCAACCTATTATTTAAACTAAATCCTACCTTAGACTCCGCAGGCAGATTTCACACCAGACTTTCTGTGAATAATGTGTGTATCCGGTCTTTTATCGAGTTAAACTTTGGAACACTTTAGAAGGAATTTCGGCGACACAACAAAACTCAAAACCGTTTTACTTCCTGATACTCACATTTCCTGTAAACCTGAAGGGAGCCGCCCACAAGGAGGCTCTCAGTCCTCGGCTCGGATCTCCAGCTGGCAGCTTCATGAATGTTTCTAACCAGATATATTCACATGACTTTGAACATGAATCATGCATCTGTTTCAAGACAATTTCATGTGACATGACATGCCAAATATAAATTCTGCTTTGTGAGAAGTATTTTTTTCAATTTAAGTGTGAAGTTCAATGTACACAACTCAATTTAAGATGTTCCACATCGCATAACATCAAATTTACAATTATTTCGTTTAAGATATATTACTTTTGATAAGGATGACAGCCCCTTTATTTATATAGTAGTTATTTAGTATACATACCTTATGACTAAAACAATCAGAAGCAATACAAATAACAATTGAATCACAGAAATATAAATAGACATTTTAGCCATACATGCATTCCTTATTTGTTACATATTTTCAAAGATTCAAATAATATTTAATTTAAATAAAAAACAACTTAAACGATGGGATTGAAATAAGAAATGTGGCTTTTTGAATATGAAATTTCCTTAATAAGATGAACCTCTGCTACTGGAGTCAATAAATAAATGAGTTTTCACAGACTATACCTTAAAAGATAGTTTGTTAACACAACAAAAGAGGTATTGAAATGTAAATATTTGTATTAGAATAGGTTATATAGGTAGAAGGATTATCTTTAAGTTGTATCCCTTTAAGTTGTATTACTGTGTTGCTATATTTGTGTGTTGTAGCCCAGTGATGCCCAAACTCTGGTTCGGGGGGCCTTCTTAGGGTCGTTCACTATGATTCAGTGGGTCCTGTAGCTATTATAAGGATTTTAAATCTCCTTGTTTACAAAATGCGAAAATTAGCACATTTTACGAAAAAGAGGTTCTGCATTCTGTCATCTTCTCACCTACAGAAAGAAAACACATGAGGTCACTGAGGCAAATTTAAGTCTGACATTGAAAGTGTAATCATTCCTGTGGAATAGTCTATTAGTCCATAAAGTGGGACAATCTTTCAAAAACACAATTAATTCATTTACTGATGTTTTTATGGAGCCTGTGGCTGCCACTGTTTTTGGAAATGGACATAATACATTTATAGGCTCAGTTTTACAACTTCTCGCTAATGGTTTGACCAACTTCCCAAACCACTCCGGACACCAGAGACACCCCCTATCTGCTTTCATGACTGGACAACTATTACTTCACGTCTCCCTCTAGAATTACACCTCCCCTCTTTAGTTGCAAAAGCTTTTTTACAATCTTATTTTTTTAGTATCTTTTCCAAGTCGATCTTGTTTTGATAGCACTTATTCATTATGATATCAAAACATACTACACATAAGGTCCATTTACTGTGTCTCAAATGGTTTACTGACACTATTTTGTTTTGCTGCTGTTGTCATTTTCTTAGCCATGTGTACCAAGTCTACTCAGATCATTTCCATGAAGATTGAGATTTTTAGATCATCCAACATCTCAATTTCATCCTCTAACATTCTTCCTTGTTGATCCAATGAATGTTTCATTTAGGGAGGATGCACTTCAGAATTTCCAGAGTCTCGCAGTGATGTTTTTCATTTCATCACCTGTTATTCTTAGATTTAAATTTCTTTGGTATCTGTATCTATTTGCCAACACATATCTGACGTTCCTGTGACGTGACTTGTGGGTGTATAAGACGCACTTTATCAGATTGTAAATGTTTGTACGTAGAAAAAAAAAGAGTTCCTGTTTATTCTAACAAAATATGGAGCTGCTTCCTGATCCCAAGTAAGGAAGTCAAAAATAACTCATAATGAGAGAAGTTTGTTGTCTTATTTAGCTTTGTAAACATAGCCTGTGGAAATGGCTTAAATGTTGTCCTCAATTACGTAGCATTAGCGTTCATCTGTTTCATTATGACCTTTCTATTCTGCCACCAGCCGTTAGTTTCAGTTGAACCTTCTGTTGCTATTGCAACCGTTAACACATACAACTATGGTGACAGAGACCATAGAAAGATCTGTGATCAAATATTGATTTATATACTCCCCAAATTTGCACTGAAATTGCAATTATCTTGCCTTTTTATCTATGTCTTTTATTATTATTATTATTATTATTTATTAAATTTATTTTGTATTTATTTGTTTATTTTATACCCTTTTATTTGTCCTACTTTTTTAAATATCTTTACGTAAAAAGAAGTCTTATGCACTTTTATGTCTCTAACTTGTGTCTTTTTTCAAACTTCATTAGGCCTATGTAAACATGTTACATAAATAAACTTGCAGTTCAAAAGGCAATGTGCCTAAGCTCAAGCTTTACCAAGACAGATTCTTCTACATTCATTATACGTGGCACTTGATACTTTGTTTATGGGTTTGGAGTCTGACTCCAAGGAATCGTGAAAACATTCACCCACACATTATGATAGTAAACAAAAGTGTTTAAAAACGTGGTTTGTCTAGTTTCTGGAATGCCTTTAATTGTCAATCATTGCATAGTGTAAATAATGGGCAGTCAAATCAAGGATAATTTAAGTTCTTTGTATATCTTTTAACCCAAGGGAGAAGGTGTGCAGTAAATAGTCAATTGTGTTTAATGGATTTGATATTCTGAGGTGAAGGAATAGAGAATAACTCAAAAAGAGATCAGACTACTGCCAGTGTTGAAGGAAATTTTACTTTGAGCCATCTGTAATAGATTACATGAGAATTACATATGTGTGTGTGTGTGTGTGTGTGTGTGTGTGTGTGTGTGTGTGTGTGTGTGTGTGTGTGTGTGTGTGTGATTTTCCTCATCAAGAAGTGGGAGTGCGCTTTAATCTAACACAGATGGAAACAAAGAGGACAGACGCCAAATTAACTACCACCGCCCATTACATCCTTGAGTACCCTGTTCTCAGCTATTTAATGTGAAGTTAACAGACAGTAAAAACAATGAACATGAATTATCCAATACAAATTAAATCACTGTTGGTGCTAAGAAAAGATGGAGCTATTCTTGAGGCTTAGTGACAGATTTCCTGAGGAAGGGATGGGTTGAATAAAGAGGATTGTGGCTGTAACAAATGACTCCTGGTGCCAGGCGGTTGACCACACTGATACAGTGTCACCCACAGCCCATCAGTCTGAAAAATCAATAGTGTGACAGTTTTTATGGCACTGCACACTTAAACTTAAAGCTCCGGTAGTTTTAGAGTAAGTCAGAGAGTGTTTCAAAACACAATACATGATAAAATACAATACACCTAATAGCAGATACCATTTACTGTGTGTGTGGTGGATGTTTGTGCTTCTTGTTGTATAGCCTATAGTGGATATTCATAATGTAATATTATGGTTTTATGAGGTTACTTCCCTTATCCATAATATTCATCTGTTTTTGTACTTCCTTTGGCTGCTTGACACCAATTAATTTTTTTACCTGTGTGGGATCAATAAAGTAGATCTTATCTAATTGTAACTTATATTAATTCATCTTATATTATCATAATAATATGTATAAACATGATTCTCACAAAAGTTTGTTGTCCCAAGGAATGAAAAACAATTTTTACAATGGGCTAGTCCATTTAAATAAATGAATGTAAATATTATAATATATTTATATGTTCTCACAAGTGTCTATTGGTGGGCTGTTTGTCCTCTTGTAGAACAAAATATCGAAACAGGTCAGAGTAACATTATTTAAACACTGACTGATGTCTTTTACGATTTACTAAATTATGAATTTCATAGGTATTCATAATTTTGTGAAGGTTTTAGTTATCTTGTACTTTTAAAGACTTCTGGATAACATTCTTCAGAATAGATATTGTCACGTCAAGTGTGTGATTTTCCCTGTGAACCCCTGTGGACCCATGGGATGTTCCCGTCTGCATCGGCACCGCCCAGCCGGCTGCATCATCATCTGGACGGACAGCCACGCTTCCCCGCTGAGCCCTCCCCCTTCACAGACGGAACCGGAGCGCTCCGATAAAAACTGAGAACAGAGGAGTAACCAGCTCAGTCCGAGCGACACATCCCAAGGAAACTCACACTACTGCTGCAGAGACACCGAGAAGTTAGCGATTCAGAAGACTTTTAACTTGGTAAGAGCTTGTTTTTCGTATTTATTTTTACTGAGATGCAGATCTGTACAGAGTATGCTTTAGGATTACTTATGTTAAAAGTTGTTATTGTGTTTTATCCTGTGCCATACACTTCATTAGAGTTCATAGGCTTAGTTGATGATACTGTCTTAAACATTTTGCATGGTTGTTATTTAATGTGTCAAGAGGAAATACTTGACATCTGTTGCATTTGATGAAAAGCAATTAAGATACTGTATTTGAACTAGTGCTCTTTAAATTGATCAGACCAATTATGGCTGTGTAATATTCAGTATTATAATATTCATTCTTACTTGTGTGGTTACATGATACTATGAAGTTATCTTGACATGCAGTTCTCCCATTTTATTTCATGCTAATTAACAAAAAACTATTACAATCTCATATGAAATGAAATCAGAAATACAGTTGGGAATATTAATTTAAACATTATTGCTACAACATAATTGATTCAATATGACACACAGTTTGTGTGGATAATGTAGTGATCATTGTCATTATTGTGACATTAGTTTGGGCCATAGTCTGTGTGGTGAAACTGTGACTTTGGATTACCTTGTGCAAGCTCATTTATTTGGCATCCCAACACTTTCTCACTCTGACTCCAGCAGCTCTGTATTTACCTCGCTCCATCCACATCCACCTGTTTAATCTGGTGAGAAGTATGACTTGCCTCACCGCGTCACGCACTCACTCTTTAACCCCTGAAAGTAAAAATCAATCATTTGCGTCTTCACGGTCACTTCAAATCTTCTTGCAAGACAAAGTGTTTACAATGTTACAAGAATCTGGAGATTTTGTGCTCTGCAGCTGGACTCGGCGTGTGTTCGTTATCGAGGAACATCCCTGCTATGATACTGTGATTCATCTCTCTGTGTGTGTGTATATGTGAACCACGCTGAGCCAAAACCTGCACAGGATCACTGCCATGCAGGCGCTTATCAGTCTAATGAGTTGGATTTGCGTCTGGAGCAGAGACTTTAGGAATTCTACTCCATCGCACTGATACTCTGTATGTTGCATGTTTAGAGAAAGTGGAGTTTGTATCCATTATCTGCATTCCCGGCAGTGTGGTCAGTGGTGTTTTTGCCTCACACTGATGTTTGTGACTCACAGGATCAGCCTGTTGGGTCCGTAAATTAAGAGTAGGTCAGACAGAGGATAGTGCTGCTTCAGACTGTGGGAACGATGGTCCAGAAGATGACGCTGAAACCAATACTGAGCTGCAACTAAGCCAGAGTTTCACTTGGATCTGGACAAAAACCTTCTTTCACATCTCAACTCTTCCTATCTGACTAATTTAGTTTCAATGTATCTTCATCTAATGGGCTCCATACTGGTTATGAATGCCTCCTTCTTTGTGTCTTCCTCCATATGTCTCTGTGCAGTCCTGGAAGCTGGGATGACTCAGCACTACTCATCGTCTTTCTGCTGATCTCTGGGATTTGATTTAATCTCCCCTTTCTCCCCTTTCTCCCCTTTCTCCCCTTTCTCCCCTTTATCTCCTTTCTCTCCTTTCTCTCCATCCAGTCATCTCCTTCGACAGTTGTGTAATGCTTTTGGATTATCTCCTCAGTTTATACTAATTTCTGCTCTTTCTACCCACCTCTCTTAGTCTTTATGAGTCTCTCTGATAAGGAATTCAAGGCTTCACCTTGTGCACAGAGGGAATCTGTAAGGAACAATACAGGCCTCTGTTCCAGGGGACTGTCAGAGACGGCTCACAGCTGGTTTATTGAAGTTTGGCTGAAAACCCCAATGTGAAGAATGCATAATTCCTGCTAAGTGGCTTACCGAAAGGACATCGCATGCCGTAACACATCATCAGCAAACATGCTATACACATGCAAACTTTTAACTGAAGGAACAACGGTTAAACTGAAGCTATTGTACCGGTTTAGACATCCCAGCAGGTCAAACCAGTTCAAAAACATGTTCTGGGGTTCAGATTTGCTGCCGCTGCCAACCTGCCAACCTGCTGTAACAAGACAATGGGAGTAGTTTTTATAATACAATCTCACAGATCTCTAAGAAATAAACTTCAGTACCAAAGACAATAACACTGTAAAAGTGCTTCAATGCTCAATATGAAGGTGTTTCCTCTGCCAGTTCCTCCTCTAAGTGCCATCGTGGGCAGTCCACCCACTCAAAGAACTTTATTAGGCATCAGTTCTGACTTTCACATAGAAGACAGACGGGACAAGTAACCCCAGAGATGCTTGAAAGTGCACAGTAATCCATAATTTGAACTTCACAGGCAGAAGCAACTATGTTCCCTGCACGCCGGCTAACCATTCTCACCGTTTTAGACTTTTCGGTCTTGTTACTGGAAGACAAGAATGTCTCACCTCTGACCATTACAACCTCAGCGCACCATCATCTTTACACACCCTCACTAATGGTCCGCTGAAGTCACCGCTAAGATGTCAAAGATTATGGTCAGCACCTAAAACCAGTCTTTTTGAATATGCTGAAACTGCACAATAATAGGCAATTAATGACGCTTGCGGAAAACATTTACTCCGAGTGTGTTTCTGTGTCAGTCGTATCATCCGTTGCATGCTTTTGCTCTACTGATGTGGTGCATCTTAAAACTGCTGTTATGGAGCTGCTGCTGACTCACAGTCTGGCTGCTGCTGCTCCAAAGATGCTTTCATTTCTTCCATTCATATTTTACCTACTAGGGGAACCACACTCTCCTCAGGCTGAATACTTGGTTGTACATGAGCAGCTATTAACTGATGGGGAGTAACAGACAAAAGCTTTAACTCTATCAGTGCCATTCGGACTGGTCTGGGTCCCACTCATTTTTTAAAAGAGACTTGCTCATAAACCGATTGCTGTATCTTGCTATCAGTCAACATATCAATAGCTCTGTTTCATTTTCTAGTTATGAGGTTGATGTAAGTTCATAGTTGCTTCATGTCACACTAACCCTCTCAGATCTCACTGATCAGTTGGATTCCTTTTCTATAATGAGCAATCATATTTGACACTTTTTAGAATTCTAATTATTTGCACAAAGCCCTATTTAGCCTGAAGTATCCTGTTTATTAGACTTACTAGACGTGTGCATGTTTATTTTGTGTGTTTATGTCTGTTTATATGCATTACATTTTACAAGACAGACCACAAAAACAGCTAAAACTCAGGCCAGTTGGGTTTGTGAAAGGAGAAGTGTTGATGGCGCCCAAGCAGGGCCTCTGCATGTCAGATACCACCGACTTTAAAAAGGGTGGGGTCCAATATGTTCACATCTGATGTGTGCATGTTGATGTGTGTTTTTTTTGTGTCGTGCATGTGTTGATATATACGCACATTTCCGGAAAAGCATGGGGCCCGCGTTGGCAGTATATTAACAGGAAACATATGTTTTTAGCTGACAGGGCTGGAGAGAGGGGTGACTGAACAGAGCTGAACAGCTGAACAAAGGAAACAAAGGGGGAACTAGTGTGTTGTTGTCGCCCTGCCAGTGAGGCTCCGTTGGGGGTAAAAGCGCAGGACAGTAGGGTTTTTATTTCTGTGAGGCAAGGATAGCTTTCAAAGGACCTCTCCTCTTAATGTGAGTGTGTCTGTGTCTGTGTGTGTGTCTGTGTCTTAGAAGTAAAATCCTGAGGAGTCTTTGTTCCAATAAACAATGAGCAGAATAAACAGTAAATCTTTATGTGTAGGGATGTTGATTAGCTCCACGTTCCTGAGCACTTTGTGTGTGTGTGTGTGTGTGTGTGTGTGTGTGTGTGTGTGTGTGTGTGTGTGTGGTTGCCAGCGTAGCTGTTTTACTGATATATCAAAACACAGCGCTGTTTTCTATTAGTTAAGTCAACCACAGAAGGTGAGTCAGTGCAGAACCAGCCAACAGAGGAGAGTATAAAAAGGTGTTTGCATTTATTCACACTTCTGTGTGTCTGGTCTTTGAATGCAAGTATCTGTAGAATACGTTTATTATTGTTTTTAAAGCAACTTTTTAATAATGAGGTCATTTCTACTTTTCAGACCTCATTGTGTGCAACTTTCTTTTATTCTCTTTCCCATTTTCCTCTTTTCTCCATCTTCCACTCACCCACTCCTTCTTTTGTGACTCATGATTACTCACACTTAAGAACAACAAGCGCTCTTCTCCATACGTCTTTTCTGCATAATATTTTAAAACTGAAAAGAGGAACAAGTCTGGTATCAGACATCTTTTTAGAATATAAACGGGAAATATGAGTTTAGTTACTTTTTCTCGCTTCGGGGCTTTCCCTTCTGTTTCCTCTTCTTTCCCTTTAACATTCTGAGTCACTTTATCCTCCCACAGCTGCTGCTTTGCTCTGTTAGAGAAGGAATGCTGTCGGTATGGTGCAGAAACGTTCTGCTCTGCGTGCTGTGTCCAGATTGTGTTTGATGTGGCAGTCAGCGTCTGCTTTTTAACATAAAGCGAAGATAATCTGCTTCCTGTTTATTCCCAGTACGGACGGGATAGATTAATTATGATTAAAAGGGAAATTAATTTAAGCAGTACAACAAAGACATAGACCATAGCACACATTTGTTGAAATCATTGTCCTATTAGACGGGAAGCGGCTGTTAAAACTAAAAATAACCTCCAGTTTCATGCACCCCACCTATTCAAACCTTTCCTCTCTAGTGATCTTCCTCAATAGCAGGCGTAGAGATGGAGGAAGGAAACTGTATAGTCGAGAGAAGGTGACCAGTGTCGTTGGTTTTCCTGCAATTGTTGGCTCAGTATTGACAGATTTGTGACAAAGGATTTAGTTGGATATACATATAACATTGAAATCCATGCTCATCTTCCCACACGGTTTCTCCAGGTATCATATATCCATCTTACCTGTATAAGCTTGTAAAATCTTCTGTCAATTGTTTCTAATGTGTAATTATATTCTGCTTCCAGCAAATTGAAGACTACTTGAAAAGCCATGTCCAGAACACTTGGACTATCAGTGCTCCTGTCTGCGCTCTGCTGCTGCCTAGCGGACAATGTAAGTCTGACATCATTTTTCATGAGAGGACAATTGCATACAAGTGATTTTGCATATTTCAGCCCATTAACTACAAATCCTGCATGCCTTCACAACAAGGAATTATCTTAATTAATACACATTTTTGTGGTTTATAATACATCTGAGCAAACATTATGTTTGATAATTTTGCATTTGTGCTTGTGCCCTTAAAAGTAAGAGACTTAAGAACACACTGCTGAAACATTTTAAATGCAAAAGGCCACTTCATGAATCTTTTAACAATAAACATTTATTAGTTGTTTTTTTTAACTCTTAGAATTTGAAACCCACTGTTGACCTGTACTGTATGTAGCAAGAAGGGATGTTTGACAACATTTAAGGCAGCTTGTGAAGCAAGTATTAAGTCAAAATGTTCACAGAACCCTGAAGAAGTTAAATGAAAGCACTCACTGCCTGTGTTTGAAACCAATGCCATGCAACCAGTTCCCATGTACTGCTGCTCTGTGTTTAATTGAGCTCTTTTCTATTGCAGGTGCAGCTGCTACGCACTAAGAGAGGGACTCGGTTTTACAGAGGTGAGCCTGTCAGGCAGCCATTCAGACGGACGCTTTTGATTATTCATGTCGAGAAGTCTTCACCTTCCTTTGACACCTCCTGTGAGCCCCATCACACTTCTGTTTGTCTTTTCTTTTAACATGCACCATCACCATCACCCTTATCAGTTTCTTATAATTCACTGTTGTCATTCACGTATTTGTGTTCCTCTCTGTTTATGCACCTTTTATATTTCTAACCACTTTTACATGTGACAATGATTATGTTTTCTGTGTGTCTTCCTGTTGGATTAGCTGTATACTCATGTGTTGTGTTTGTGTGTGTGTTCTCAGTACATTGTGTGGATGAGGAGATGTCAGCAGTGCGTAGTTATGGGGACACTTGGCTGCGATGGAGGGGACAGCGTGTGGAGTACTGCCGTTGTGCATTAAGAGGACGAGAGCGTTGTCATATTGTGCCCATCATCAGTGAGTGCGACATGGACGCAAACACATGTGGATTGGCTGATTTTCTTGTCTCTTTCTAATCAGACTTGACTCTACTGTTTGTTAGTTTGTATGTCAGCTTGGCTGCTTGCCGGCCCTGACTGACCTCTCTGTCTTTCATTATAGCTTCACTGTACCTCTAACTTGCTGTTGCAACCTCAGATGATTATTTTTTTGCCTGGTTCATGTGTACAAATCCCTGTTATTTCAGTGCATCCAAATGAAGAGCTGTTGGGTTTCTGTGTTTTTGAATGGGTGCAGTTCAGTCTGAGATTGTTTGAAATACTCTTGCCAGACAAGCCCTTGTGCGCACTTTCACCCCCACTGACGAATTCTGTGAAGCATGATTGCTCCTCCCTCAGACAAATTATAACCACATTTTCAGCCCGCCAAACTGTGAGCTCATACCAGTGGGAGCAAGTGGGGCGCTGTTATTCTGAACGCTAGACTTTAGGAAATGTTGAAACAATAAATGAAAAACCCAACTGGTGATGGCATAAAACCAGTTCTGCTCTAGAAAGAAAGCCTTGGCATGACGAGGTTTTTTAAAAATTGAAGCTAGTAAAAGGTGTGATAGTCAGGATGAACCATGCACACGGTTCATCCTGAATCTCACACCTCTCGCATACTTCTCCATGTTTCTACGTCAAATGTGACACACAAGACCAAACCCTCAAATAAAATGTTCTGTTTACAGTGTAAGTGGTGGTTTATAAGTGGTTCTGGCCCATCAGTCATATTGTGATTATTCAAATCATTTGTGTTCTGAAGAACTGGATGACGTATGACTGACTAACCGGCTCTCTGTCTACCCTTTCCAGACTGCTACGTGTCTCAGTGCTACAACGGAGGAACCTGTAAGGAGGCCGTGTACACTTCAGACTACATTTGCCAGTGTCCCCCAGGCTTCAGTGGGACTCAGTGTGAGATCAGTAAGTATTCAACAAATTATTTAATCTAAATCACAATTAACGTGCTTTTGTATTGGTTAATCAATAAATAAAAAATGATGTAAAATGTCAGAGGCAGCATCCAACTTATTCCATCTTATTTTGTCTGATACAAAACTCTAAATATTCAGTTTACAATGAAATAAAAACAGATAACAGCAGCAAATCATCACAATGCAGCACTTTAATGTCATATGTAGTCTTCTGTGCTGCAGCAGCTGCACTCAGATATTTCCCTATGTGTCGTATTTAATTTGCATACATTTTTACTTCAGAGCAACAATTAACCCAGTCATGTCCATAACAGGATGGCCGGTGACACAACACTGATTAAAACGTTCTACGTACTTGTTAACGACTCTAGATAAGGTCACAGTCTGACCGTGTGACTCATGTAGGAGGTGTCATGGGCCTGTGGTTTGGAGACAAGAATCATAAACCATGGAAAGACATTCTGGGATATGAATGTTTTTGTTTCTGCGGGTGACTGTTTGAGGCTTTAGGGGCACCCCACCCTCTCAGTGGAATAATTATGCAAACCCCAGCGGTTGCAGCCAAGTGATTTCAGCGAAAGGAGTAATGAGTTACAATGGCCAGACTCAATAAATCTCATCGCGTTTACGATCATCATAGTTTGGTCATTGTATTAAACCACTAATTGGAAAAAATCAATTTAAATGCCATTAGGGCACAAGTTGTGAGTTTAATGTCTTATATAAGAAATAATAATGTTTTCATAATTTGTCCAAATATTTTGAATGTCCTAAATGAATCCAGAATCCAATAAACATGCTTTATTATGTCATAATAAATGAATCAGGTCAGTTATTAGAGTGATATCACTCTCATATATAAATGAGTGACACTATATCCCGTTTAACTTTGTCCCTTTCTCCAACAGACACTAAAGAGAAGTGTGCGTTGGGGCAGGGTGAAGGGTACCGCGGCACATGGAGCATCAGCCATTCAGGAGCAGAGTGCATCAACTGGAACGCTACGTCTCTGAGAGGAAAGAAGTTCACAGCTAAAAAAATGGACGCCAGCATCCTTGGACTGGGCAACCACAACTTCTGCAGGTATGTAACAAGTGTAATCTGTATAATATTAAAAAATATATACCATCGTATTTGTAACAGCTTAGTTTACCAAAAGCATGACTCGCAGAAGAGGCAGGTAGGATAAGAGCAAAGTTTACTGGACAAATGTTCAGAGGACAGACAGGAAGCAGGCAGAAAGTTTCCAACACTACTGAGATGCAAAAGAGGATCTGGAATGATATGTGAATTAGAGACTTTGCAGGAAAATAGGCAGATAAAAAGATGTAAACATTAAGATTTATTTGTCTAATTCTGTAAAACCTTGTTCTGATGATGCATTTCATAACTGTTTGGTTTAAAATATGCTTTTTCATCGAACATGTTTACTCATTGCCTCACTTTCCCCCCTCAGAAACCCCGACAATGACAGCACTCCTTGGTGTTACATCTATAAAGGCACTCAGATTACGTGGGACTTCTGTTCCATGCCCAAATGTCAAGAAGGTACCGCTTTAATAAAAATCTACTACAATATAGTAAGCTAATTAAACAATTCATTGTTTTAACACTTGGTTTCTCCATGTGTGTTTGAGCAGCTGAGTACCAAGAATGTGTGCAGGGCTCCGGTCAGTCATACAGAGGCACAGCGTCTGTCACTAAGAGCGGCTCTCGCTGTCTCCCGTGGGACTCTCCTTCTGTCAAGCGCAAGCACTACAATGCTTGGATATCTGATGCATTGGAGCAGGGGCTGGGCAGCCACAGCTTCTGCAGGTAGACATGTCAGCACCATTGTTCATTGTTAGATGTTCCCCATGCATCCAGAAAGATCAGAATACATTTTCATTGCTCTTCTTTTTCCTTTAATATAATAGGAATCCGGACGGTGATGCAGGTCCTTGGTGTCACACCTACAAGAACATGCAACTGATCTGGGAGCTGTGTGACATACCTAAATGCAGTAAGTTCCTTTTATTTCCATTGTTTTATTTTGCAGCATTGTTAAAGTGTGGAAGCGAGATTATCAAGACTAGAAGTTAATTTAGTTTAGGAACTAAAGTCTTCTGTGCAGCAATGTGCCATCAGACTAACTTACCTATACTCGTCTTTTTTAGTGGGATCTGTCATCAGCACTCTCGGCCCACGTGCCCCCATCACTAACAACAATAACAGAGGTAGGACATCAACACAATCCATTTCCTCTGATGTGTTCAGTGTGTGTTTATTTTACATTTATTTAACCATCATCCTGCAACCTGTCCACCCTGTAGCAACATGTGGGCAGCGTTTAGACAACACCCTGAATCGTCCGGCGTTCCGCATGTTTGGAGGCAGAGAGAGCGACATCACGGAGCAGCCGTGGCAGGCGGCCATTAATGTTTACCAGGCGCGTCACAGAAAACACTTTCACCGATGTGGAGGAGTCCTCATTGACTCCTGTTGGGTTCTGTCTGCTGCACACTGCTTCGAGGACAAGTAGGAATGACACTCACACACACGCAAAATACATAATTTAACATGCATGCCATGCAAAATTCTAACATATTCCCTATCTTTTTTCAGTGATAAAGCAGAAAAACTGGAAGTGATTTTGGGAAGAACGTTTCGGAAACAAAATTCCAGCAGCGAGCAGATTTTCAAGGTCGAGAAGTACTGGAATCATGAGAAATTTGACAACGAAACGTTTGACAATGACATCGGTGAGTGGACATTTCAAGAGGCAATAATCATATCATTTTTCATTATCTTCATGTTCTTGCATATGATTTTCTATATATCACTCTTGTCACTGAAAACTTTGTATCAAAATCTTTCATAAACTAAAATAGGCAGCATTTTGGCACGCTATAAAGTGAATGATGACAATTGACTGACTAAGACACTTTTAAGCCATTTCTTCGCCCAGCAGTGATGATATGGAACCTTGTGTGGGCAGAAAATGCTTGTTTAAACACTAAATCATCCCTCAGCTTTATCCCACATTTTCCCAGTGCATTACCCTGACTTTTCCTCTGGTCACTTTCCCCTTGCAGCTCTCTTAAAGCTAAAGACGGACATTGGCATCTGTGCTATAAACTCTCCAGAGGTTCTTCCTGCATGTCTGCCTGAACGTGGTCTGGTGCTCCCCGACTGGACTGAGTGTGAGATCTCGGGCTATGGAAAAGACTCAGAATGTAAGCAAACATCCCGCCTCATTTATGGCACTCTCTAATTTTGCATGACTTGCTACTATCGTGGCAAATGTATCTATCTCTTCACTGACCAGCGGAGGGCAGTGTAAGTGTTTCCACAAACCTTTAATTTATTTGTTTTTAGATAATAATTCAAACACTCTCTCGACAGTTTCTGCAGAGTTCTCCGAGCGTGTTAAGAGAGGTTATGTTCGGCTGTGGCCCAAAGAGCGCTGCGTCCCAGATGTGCTGTCTCAACGCACAATTACCTCCAACATGCTGTGTGCAGGTGACACCCGAGGCCTGGACGATGCCTGCAAGGTGAGAACGCCTAATTTCCTTTTACACTTAATTTACTCATTAAATCAATGCTGATTTACTCGATCAAATGTTTCCATTCTCTCTCTAAATGTTGCTTATTGACCTTCACCCACAGGGAGACTCTGGTGGCCCTCTTGTCTGTCGAAACAATGACAAGATGACTCTGATGGGTGTGATCAGCTGGGGCGATGGGTGTGGGCAGAAGGATAAGCCCGGGGTCTACACCCGCGTCACCCATTACATCGACTGGATCAACAGCATAATTAAGGCACACCCGGTCTAAAGTAAGAGAGACTGCAAAGAAGATGTTGGATTACCATACCCATAAACACAGTGGGTGAAACAGCAAACACAGATATGTTTGTCATTGAGAAGATAGACGGAGAGATCCACAGGAGTCTGATTCTGTTGTTTATCTGTTGATAAAATCCAAACTGATGGAGGTTTTAAACCAGCAGGACCCCTCCTACAGAACGCACAAGAAAGACCTCAATCATGAGTTTTCATGCTCCATGTAGCTCTGTGTTCTCACGTTTTCTGTTCCTTACTGTGTTGAATGTGACAGTACAAATGGACAGAAACACAGGACAAACTCTTTTTCCTCTTCTGGGCCATCTTGATGTAAATAATACTTGTTGTCTCTTCACGCAAGCAAAGTTTTAATGGGTTTTCTGAATATTGCGTCCAACAAAATGGAGGTTCAGGCACTGAACCTAACAGAAAGAAAAAAGAAATATCAGTTTTCTCTTTTGCTCTTTCTGGCTGGCTTTATGCTGGTTTATACAAAGAAATCAGAGTGGCAGACTTCAGGTCAGTATTGCTTTTAATCCAAACAAACACTCCATTTAATACAAGCATTTACGTTGCACAGCACAGTATGTCACATAGGAGTGTTGGCATTAAAGAGAAGAAGATTGTGTTACAGACTTGAGGTTATGTTGGCGTAATTAGTTTTAATGCTAAATGTTCTGCATTAGCTTACTTTGTTGCTTTAGGGGTTCCAACACAAAACACAAAACGTATCTGCGGGTTCAGATTCTGCTTGTGTTTGAACTTCCTGCTGCCTTGTAGATGGATTAGATCTGGACAGGTGCTCAGATACAACAAAGCTGTGCCATGTTTCTTGTTCTTACGATGTTTTTTAATATTAGATTTCCAGAGCACTTCTCCACCAGACACCTGGGTTGAGCCCAACATGTATATTGTCTGAATATTGATTTTATATTTAAAATGACTTGGGGCTGTTATTCTCTGTTCTACATTAAACTGCTTATTGACTGCAAAACGTATCTCCTTAACAAACTCCCTTTGTTCTGTGACTGGGTTTTAAATGTTTTTTTTACAAAGTTAATATTTATGTGTATTTTATATTATATTAGAGAAAGTACTGTGTGACTGTACTTTGATAATTTATTGTCTCTGTCATTATAACCACATCTGGCAACATAACTTCTTTGTCAATAAATAAGATTTGGAATAAATATTTTGATGTGTCTTGCTTTTTGACCTTGTTGTGAGATTGTATCATCTTTAAAAAATCACTGATCAATTAGTTACACCATGAAAGCTGAAGTAAGGTCACTGAGTTAAAATGAAAAGGCCTCAGGCCTCTAGAGTTTCCTCCAGCATATTCCTGAGTCGTGATGATGATTCTGTCAGCATGTTGGACATTAAGTAACAAAGTTTAGTGTGCATGTTGTTTATGTTTAATGTCTGTGAACAGTTTTTGATATGAAAGTCAGCCCAGTAACCCGGGCCTCCCTAGAGTTCATCTGTCTCAATGTTAGATGCAAAGAATCTCATTCAGTCCCATTTACAGATCAGGATTTGTGTGTCTGTCCCACTATGTTTTATAGACGACCTCGTGGACATTTGCCTGTACCCATTACTCGTACAGAAAATGTCATCAATTAAGAAACAGACATTTCCCTCATTTGCAAGAACAGTGTTCAAGGTTCAATTTATTGATCAGGAAAACATAGAAATTACAGTGATGCTGTCCTAATCAACCAACGCTAACTATCAAAACATAAACAAAGATGAAAACAGAACTACAGGATAACAAGGATTACATTCACTTTGTTGTCCTCCTAAAGATTTGGTATCAAACCAGACTGCTCTGTACTTTTGTCACTTGTGGAATAAAATAAACATACAGATATTTTCACCATTAATTCAGCACGTGAACATTATTTAGTGGTGAGTAATTGGGTGACTTGTTGTTAAAAACAAACCATATTGGGTTGGTATTAAAACCTACATTAAGTTGCCAGTTAATATAACGTACACTCCACCAAGTCAAAACCAATGCAGTCAAATACAACAGTTTAGCGATACATTATACTTTAATGAAGGTTAAAATGTTCAGGTTTTGTTGAAACTTAGTTTTTTGGAGGCTGTAGTTTGTGATGCTGTTGAAGTGTAATCTGGGTTCTGGCCTGTCGTGTGTCCTGCTCGTGGATAAGATGATCTCCAAAGGCCCAAAGAAAAGTCTCCCGGTGTGCCCCCTCTGTCGGTATATGTAGAAGCTAGTCCGTTTCCTTTTGAGTGCACTCATTGTGGAAACATGTCTTGTTTTTGTGTATTCAAACCTTGTATCCATGACAACTTAGTGTAGCTTACTTAGCTTCATTGATAGCATTGATATCCTCATGATTGTTTGCACTTTTTGTAAGTCACTTTGGACAAAAGCGTCAGCTAAATGAACTGTAATAGCATGTGTGTGTGTACCAGAAGTTAATAATTGATTTCCACTTTTGACTGCAGATGGATTACAGAGGACATGTTATTTACCAGTTGCAGAAAATGATATAAAACTCAGTTGCTCGATGGCCATGAGCAGTTTAGGGACATGTGGAGCCATGTTTGAGCAGTGCAGTGGCTGCAGTTCATTCAAAGTCAGACAGGGCAGCAGCAGGTGAGGCTGCCTGTCTGACTCAGGTAGGAAATGCAAATGAGATCAGTTAGAGCTGCTCTTCACACTCTCTCTGTGTCGCTTACTCTCAATCTTCCTAAACATTTGCATCCAAGGACCAAAACGAAGACATTTTCTCATGATTTAAGCTGCGAGACTCAAGCCCAATCATGACAATGGTAAAGTACTGTTTTATTTTTGGTCATTCTTTGGTTTACATTTACACACATTTACATAACTTTGGGTGGAGTGAGAAGGAAGTGAGCAGGTGTTGTCGGTGGCAGACTTTTAGTTTCAGCAACTGAGACTACTGTAAAACTTCCTTGTAGTAACTTTTAGATCTGCCTTTTCTCTTAGGGAGTTGTGAATAGCGTAAAGATATAATGGCAGGGACACCGTTAAACGTTGTGATTGTGTGGGAGTGTGAGTGCAAACCTGAAAGTAAACACACCTACAGGTATCCATTCTGCTTTACTTTGTAAAGGTCAAACAAGATTGTTAAACTTTCATTTAACATTTGTTCTTTACTGAACAGTGAATCAGTCTCTTAGTTGACCAAGTGGAATTTATTACATTTTAATCAAATATGATTCAGTGTCATTTACTTTTGATAACAACATTGAATCCCAGTGATGCAGGTGCAGGTGAAGTCTTATCTGACATTTAGATTAGGCCTGAGTATCTGTTTACTTTCTAAAATGTATCAAATTCAAATAAATGAGAAACCTAGTAAGCACAAACATACACACAATGGTTGTTTTTAAATAGTGTCACTTATACTTTCATATATAATCTCAAGAACCATATTTAGCTTGTAGGTGTGGGATTTGAACTATATTTTCATACTACTATATAAACTATTATGTGAAATGTAGTCACTTTCCCATAATGCACTTCACACTCTTTATCAGTAGTTTTGAAGGTGCTGTTGTTCACTGTTGGAGTTCAGTCTGCAATGTTTTAGGCAGGAAAAACATACTGATAACAAAATAATCTGCGTCAGACTCTGTGTCCCTGACTGTATCTCTGAGGAGTTTGTCTGTTTCACTTGACATGGTGGTGATAAGACTGAACATGTTTGCTCATATAGTTCTCTCTCTCGCCTGTTTGGTAGCATAACATGTTTCTGTATAACGATATCTATCTTGTGTATAATGATATCTAACTACACAAGTAAAGTTCCCTGCATGTTCACATGTTGAAAACAAACATAAAACATGGAGGTAAGATCCATTCTGTGATGGGGGAATAAAATAAAGCTAGTGATGAAAAGGCAGATCAAACCCCATTGAATATTCATGTCAATAAAATTGTGTTTTTATGAACAATACACCGTATTTGTTCATTTTAACCATAACAATGAAAATACTGTATGAGCAATCAATACTCTCTTTACACCTGCCTGTTTAGTTAGTTTGATAACTTATGTTAAGCACATATAATATCTATAGCACTATAGCTGATTGTTTTCTTTTGCTAATATTTCATATAATTGCTGGTGATAACACAGATATACAGTTACTATCTGAATCACATTTGGATGAGGCTCAGTGTGACTTGTCCTTGTTTGCATCAGATTATACTTTGTGGCTCCATGATCTTTTCCTTCTTCCTCCTGTTGGCCTCCTGGGACACTGATAACACTTTTCACTGAGACTTTGCAGGCTCATCAGAGAGAAGTTACATCAGGTCGACACAAAGCAGAACATTGTCACTGTAACTCGACCCGGCTTTAAAATGCAGATTTATTTTTAAACTACTGTGAGAGGAAAAGGTTGTAAATACTGTATCAGAACAGTAGCGTACTTCTCTTCGCCCTTTCTATCACTTCTCACCTGCTCCTCATTTGTCAACAGTAAAGCAACTGTTTTCTGACCCTTTGTGTGCCAATGTGTGAGAGATAGAAACTCCGCTCTCCCTCTCTCCCTCTCTCCCTCTCTCCCTCTCTCTCTCCGCCTATAATAATTTACCTTACATCAACACTTCCTCTACAGCTGCCTGGAACTGTAGGAAAACAAAATACTGTCCACTTCCTGATTCTGCTTGACATGTTTATCTCCGCCTTCTCCAACCTTTAAAGCTTGTGAATGATGTTATAATATTTTGTATATATTATATATATTATAATGTTTGTATTATTACATTTAAGGGGCATTTTAATGTTAACATGTATCTAAGCAGGCTCTACAAAGACTTGTGTACAGTGTAGTACATGCATACTGTACATAACCACATTACATACATTAACAACTCAATATGTATTCCAGCACTCTTTCCACTTACACCCACCCTTGTATTAGGTACAATTTACGGAAATTGTTTGCTGTTGTACTGTATTTAAGTTATACCTAGTACTTTACTGAACTAAATTACCTTGGGTACTAAATAAAGCTCTATTGTCCATCATGGGGATCTCAGACTGAGGCCTGATGATGAAGCCACTAGATAACTAAAGTGAATGATTTCTAGCCAGAGATGTAGTTTAGTTTATTTTGTGTGTAAAATCTCTGGAAACTTATCTGAGATGTTTGTGTTTTTCAGAACTTTTTTGGAAAACTAAAGAACCTGTAAGTATTGTGGCTGTTCGCTCAACCTCATAGTGTTGCTGCTAATTATACATGATAATGGCACCGCAGCATCTTACCTCTCCTCTTTCCCTCAGACACACTGGACCTCCAGCGCCACCCAGAAGGACAGGTGACATTTAACCTCAGCGACAAATGTTTTTTAATTCCTCACTGGATTACAGACTTTATTATCTATCAATGTCTTTTCCCCTCCAGATGACAATGACGGGTTTGGGTGGCCGCAGGATGAGTTTGTAAGTAGAAGTTCCTGAATTTGTGCAATTATCAAAGGTGCTACAGGAGGCATTTTTAACTCATTCTTATGCTATTGTTACCACATTTCCCATAAACTCTGTTGCTTCTTTCATGAAGTGTTCCATGATGATTTATAATCTAAATTAATCATAATATAATTTTTCTATTGGCCTTTCACTCACTCATCAATGTTGCTTATCTATAATATCTCAGTAATGTGAGGTTGACTATTTGTGAAATTGCACCTATAAAATAGTTAAACATTAAATGTTCTAACGGCAGGATGATGAGGAAGGTGACATGTATGAAGCGCCGCCGTGTGAGCGCCCGGCAGTGAAGGTCCCACAGAGACAGAGGGAGGAGAACATTTACCTGGGTAACTGAGTCACTACTGCGGATAGGGTTAGGATATAAACAAGATTCAACTGACAATATGAAAGTAACCTTTTCCCTTAAATTCTGTCACTTTCTGCAGAGAGGACGTCCAATCCTGTTCCTCCACAGAGGCAGGCTGCTCCTCCACCCAGGCCGGGCAAACCCTCGGTAACAACAGCTCAGTGTCCTGGAAGTCTGTTTCTATGTGTCTCTGCATCCGTCAAGAGGTTAACAATATGTGTCTGCATTTCTTTTAATTACATGACGTGTCATCCAGAAACCCCAACAACGCACTGAGGTCTATGATCCCAAAACCAAGAAAGGTGAGTCATTCTTCTGTATTCACACAAACATGCATTTTGTTTATTCATTGTACAACCCACCTCTCTTCATCTCTTTAACCCATTTCTTCAGCACCGGAGATCGATAGAAATGACAAGCCTGGGAGAAAGAAGATGATTCCTCCTGCTCCGGACCCCGCTGCCAACACTGAGGAAGGTGCAGTGATAACTTCTACTAACACAAATAAGCCTTTCATAAAAGTAATTCATTGACTGAGAGGAGGGTAAATGTATCAGGTGATATGGCAAATACATATACTTAAATAAATATTAGTTTTTTATTAGTCATGTGCTGTCTAGAGAAATACAGTCACTTGATCAACCCACTCCCTGAGAGATTTTGCATTTGCTTTTTTTACACACCTGTTGTCTCATCGATCTTTCCCAGGAAAAACCCTCATAGTGCAAAATCAATAGTAACAGCAGTTTGTTTGGAATAAACATGCACAAGCAGCACTGGGTAGTTAAGAAGAGACTGCCACCTGCTGTTGTGTCACCGTGCTGCACTTTCAGTGATTCAGAGACTCAACCTCATTAGCAAACTGATCCACGGGAACACCAAAGTAATCATCACTTTGCACAAAGAGGGTTTCCAAAATCACCTGTTATATTAATAATGTAATAAGTTACTGACTGAATGTGTGAACATTACAAGCTTTTTCGGGCCGTCCACCATCACTGGAGGCCTGTATGATACCTCAAAAACACAGATCCCTGCCTGTATTTTCTTTCTGAATTTCAGATGTGTATTTGGATCCAAATGAAGAACAGGTAAGATAAGATAGATACATCCACAATACCAAAAGTTGTATATAATGAATACATAGGGAGGAGGAAGCAAAGGGCCTTGGTATGAGAGTATAATGGGTAATAATTGCCATGCTGTACATATGAATCATGAATATGATTGGATGTTACCAGCCACATAGCTGTGAAGCACAAATGAAACTAATACAACGTGACTTCAGTGCTCTGCCAGCACTGTAAATGCTTCATTACTGGACTTAAACCAGGAATGTGTATAGATAAATATGCTCTTATGTGTTATGTATTTGTCCTTTTGTGTTTCAGGAAGATAATGAAGACGTGTATTTAGAACCCACAGCTGGTAAGTTGCGTCACAGCTCACAAAAACCAGCTCTGTACTTTAAGTTTGCATTAACTGTTTTTGATCTGTGAGTGACAATCAGACGTCAAATTTATTTTCCAGATGAGGAAAAGTCTAATAACAATTATAATTTCCTTTCCTCCTGCTCCTCAGCATGGATGCCTCCATCTCCCAAGACAACACTCATACCTTCTCCCATACCCATGTAAGTGCACTTCAACCTGGGTTAAAGCAGCTTTCAACCCACTGCTGGTGACATGCACTCACCAGTGATATGATCTGTCTGCGTAGCTTCATACTCCATGTCACGTCTGTCATGTTGCTGTGTTTTTGCAGCAAAATGCAAATGTTGCAGATAATATTAGTGCCATTACACAGTACATTCCTGGAGCTAAACATGTAATGAAAATTAACATTCTCTCTATCTCTAGGATGAAGCCTCCGGTTCCTAGAGCTCAGTCTGTGAGTGTTTTATCATTTCCTTATGCTAACTCTGTCCTCATTTAAAGTAAGACTGTCAAGATAATGAATTAGAAATAGAAGTTATCATTCTTACTGCGTTTCAATTTCCTTCGCAGGAAATTAAACTACTAAGTGTGACACAGAAGTAACTTTTTCTTTCCCCCCTTTCAGAATTCATTCTTGCCTTACTTGGATGAGTTAAAAACAGGTAAAGCCCACGTCTGCTCTACTTATTAAAACTGAACAGTACAAATCAAATCCACATCCAAAATAAATAGTTTTGATCATGAGGATGACGATGTACACAACTTGTCTCTATAGCTTATCCAATTGAAGCAAGAAGTGCCACATTTCCGACCAAACTCCCTCCACCAACAAGTGTTAAGCCCCATCTGCAAGCGAGCCTGAAGGAAGCCAAAACCAGGTATCAGGTCAAGAATACAGAGAAGTTTCTTAGCCAGATGAAACATTAGTTAGGAGGTTTAAAATGGCAATGATTTACATACATTTTTCGATTCTTTCTGCAGTTGACCCCACCTGCAAGTGCACACGTATATCAGAACTAAGTTCAGTGTATAACATTAGCCTTCATGTCTTTATTCCAGCCTTCTGAATCCTCCTCTGGCAGACACTAAGCCTCTCGGTAAGATCACTGTTTTTAAAAGAGGTGTTTTTTATTATTCCGAGGTACGACTGTGATCATTTGGAGTCTGCTTAGATTTTTCATACTTTATTTATTTTTAATGGATGTTGGCAATACAGATTTTCCAAACCTGGAAAACACAAGACATGTTTTCTCTCTGTTTTAAGCCTCCCCTAGTGGTATGAGGGCAACCAAACAATCTGGGAATGAGGTATGTTATCGACGCACACAGGAAATCTAACACACATTGGTGAGGACTGGTTTACTATTGTTGTTTATGTGATTTCTTTCAGGACAAAGAATGGTTTGCTGGAGATTGCATCAGAAAGACAGCCGAGGATCTCTTGCTGAGGGTCAACAAGGTAAAACAAACAGTTTAGTGTTTTCATTTAATGGTTGAATGATTGGAGTAATTTCAACCACAATCAGTTTCTTATTTTCGACTGAGCGAACACGAGGGCTTAAGGCAAGGGTGTTGCACTCACTGGGGAAATTTGCTGAGTGCGTGTTTTTGCTGACGCAAAAAAAAAAAGCCAAACCTGAGTCACACACCTCAGGGCCTCTATGAAGGTGATGTATTTTCCATTTCCACCACTTACTCTGTATAATATGTACAGTCTTTTTACACTCTTCGTTACTATTCTTTATCCATCCTCACTTTTATTATTTTATTCCCTGTTCTCTTTTGGTCGTCATTCTCCTTTCAAAGCTCCCCAAATGTTTCCTCTGCACCCTTTTATTCTTTGTGTCAATCTTGCTCAGTTTTCCCCTCTTTTACCTCGTTGTAGAACGGTGCCTTTCTCATCCGACACAGCTCAGCCCAGAGCGCCTGGCAGCCGTACACCCTTGCAGTGCTCTACCAGGACAAGGTGTACAACATTCCCATCCGCTTCCTGGAGGAGACAAGAGGTTACGCCCTCGGAAAAGAGGGCAAGAAGAACGAAGAGGTGATGGCAAATTAGATTTAAGAGAGTGGAGTGAGCTGTCGAGAGAGACAGAGAGGAGAAGACAAAGAGAGCAGGATTGTGGAAGAATTTCAGGCTTTTCATTTAATTACCTCTCTCCTTTTATCTTGCTGTCTCTCCCTCAGATTTTCGACTCCCTCGACGAGATGATTTCTCACCACAACAATAACCAGCTGCTTCTGATAGACAGCAAGAGCCAGGCCAAGCACACCGCATATTTAACCCACCCTGCACGCCCTTAAACCCCACACTATCGGAGCTTCTGTCACATTGTATTCAGAGTTATGTGAGGATAATTGCAGTTTGAAGGTTTACTGTAGGTCTGCTGTGTGTCACATGAGTGTAATTAGTGTGACTATAAATCAGTCATACAGCTAAAGTATTGTTTCCTTTACGGTGTTTATAGATGGAAACAGACAATGCTAACTTGTAATGCACTGAAACATTAGCAGTGATTATGTAAATGTCCCAAACAATGACTCCAGAAGTTACACTCAGCTGCCACATGTCATGAGAACATCTTCAACTTACAGTAAAGCTCATATTTTATAAAGTTCTGTGGTTTGACAAAGCGATTTTCCTGTTTTGTCATTATTTTAGCAACAATTGCACAAAGTTAACTGTGAAAACGTGTCACTGTATGTTTCTGCCTTCAGACGAAGAAGTGATGATGTTGCTGTCAGATTATTGTATTTCACTGACTTCTAAACGTACAATAATATTTCTGCTGTTAGATATAAAACCAAATCACAAGTTTAAGTTAAACTTTGCTCTTTATGCCTCCTACTTATTTCCATTATTAATGTGGTCATGTGTGATGAACTGTTGAGATAAATGTCTCCATGAATCAGTCTTTTCTTTTCTTTATATTTTTGATGTTGTTTTCCCAAGTTTGGTGTAATTTGATAACTTTGATTTTTAATATGTTACAATTGTCTTCTCGGTGTGATATTGTAGATATTATGCAATGCAAAGTAAAAAGGAATCTGCTCTACATTGTTTTTAATTCTTTTTATTTTACCTCAGTTTCCCTGTATTGACTGTTTTTGACCAGTAACCACCAGTTAACCTGGACAATTGTCTTTATTTGGGGTTTCTGTGGTGTGTGTGTGTGTGTGTGTGTGTGTGGTTCATTTAGAGGATTGAGTGTATTATGAAAGGTTGATGCTTGATGAACTCCTTTCAGTCAACTCAAACCTCTGCTGTTGTCAATCCTCGTCAGTGTGGTGAGGGTTTGTGGGTTTCACTGAGAAACAAGGAGCTCTCTGTGTGTGCGTGTGTGTGTGTGTGTGTGTGTGTGTGTGTGTGTGTGTGTGTGTGTGTGTGTGTGTGTGTGTGTGTATGTGCGCGTGTGCGAGTGCGCGTGTGTACTGCCTTCCAGGGGCCACTGACCAGACGCTGCTGGTTACACCTGCTTCCTGTCAAAGTGAAACCACCTCCTCTGTGACCAAACCATAAATTCTGGTCCCGCCCGTCTAAAACATAGCAGAATCCTGTGTGTATGATTTAACTCCAGGAGTGTCAATAACAACATTTAAAACAGATCAGAGTTAAATCTTACATTTTAGTCATTTTGTTCACCTATTTTGGAGCGCTATCAGCTCATTAAGTGGGCAAACAACTAAGTAAGAGCCAAATTATTTCTATAATGTGCGTGAAATTCATGAAATTACGTACAGGGAGAGCATATTATGTCTTTTAGTTTTTAGAATTGACTTTTTACAGTAATAACATAGTTTAAAGTTTTATTATGATATTACCTGGTAGATTTTAATACATGCTCGAAGTGCAGAGGCTCGTTCAACATTGGGCTGTATTTGCACAGGCCGCTGGTGTAAATGAGTACGAAATAACTTCCTGGAGCCGGTGTAATTTGGCAGGTGAGTGTAAGGCATCTTGTAGCTCTGTTATAGGATTACTGCTGGGATGAAAAGCTAATATATTCTCAAGATCCTGAACCCTACCACATTGTGTTGCAACATGTTCAGCAGATCACCATCCACATCTTGAAGAATCACTTTAAAGTAACAAGCAGGTCTTTTTAATTTGTTCAACTCCATGGTAAATCTTTGCCTTTACAAGGTAGTGCAAGTAAAGAGATGACAGGAAATGAAGGGAGAGAAAGAGATGGGGGATGGCACGCAGCAAAGATCCCTGGCAGGACATTTCAATTACATGGCGAGCATCTTAAAGCCACAAAGACGCCCCAAGTTAGAAGTTTTTATTAAATAATATAATAAGTAAACTACAATGTCATGGAGACCTATTGTCACTGGTTTATTAGCCGTATATAAAGATTTGTATCTACTGAAAAGTTAATATAATAAATATAATATAAATATATAATATAATATAAATAAATAAATAAAATAGTTTTTTATTCTAACCATGTTACAACTTTCTGTCTACTTTAAAGGACATAGATGTCTATACGTGATCTAATTCTGCCCTTCCATACAAAACTAAAAGACATTTATAACAGTTAAAACTGTGTTGTGTGAGTCAGATCCTTTCCAACAGTAGCTTTTTGATTCAAAATGATGTCTGCACTGTCCACATCCTGTGTGTAATACTGACTCATATCAGTAGTTTAAAGGACTTTGTGAATTTGAAAAGGAAGTCTTTTTCAGAACAACCGCAAACAGCTAACAGGTCTAAATTACTTTTAAACACTGCATTTTTATTCTGTTTTCCATTTTTTTCTATATACAAAACGTGTCCACAGAGTTTCATTATATGCATTTTACAAGACTGGAAAGTTTTTCTTAATTACAAATTAAGTGCAATGTAGGTTTGGTTAAAAATACTGCATTTCATTTTAATTAAACAATTTTTATTGTGCACAACCTGCTGCTCACCATGATGGAAATGATGATGAAAGTAGAGATCCTGTACAAGTAAAAAAAAAATGCAGTTTCAGCTCCTTTGAAAAACACATTGAAACATCAGCAGTAATCTCCTTTATGTTCTATGCGTCATCCGTAGTTCAACACACTTTCTTGAAAAGATGAGAGCGTGATTTTGACGAAATCATGCAAAGGTGGGGCGTTTGTCACGAGCCCTGATTTCGAAGTTGGTGGGAAGGAAGGGGGAAGGGGCTGTGGCGGAGGGTTACAAACTGCACATCCGACCGCTTGCATTGACAGCTCTGAGAAAATAAAGGAATCCACAACACGAGGAGTTTACGAGAAGTCATCACTTACAATAACTCAGAGTGGATTTATAGGACAACCCCGTATCCTTACAAGGCTCGTGGAGGAACTGGATCACACACCAGTAGTAGTTAAAGTGGACTAGTTTTCTTAGCGGAGGTGCGGAGTTTTTGATTCAGGACTGGTGTAGAGGGGCTACTGAATGGGAGCAGTCACTGGATTCGTGTGATACCAACGCAAGCCACCCAGACTACCTACTACTGCCCATCATATTTGACTTCTGGGGACGTTTAGGGCACAAACAGAACAAGATCACCTCTATTTCTCCTGCTGTCCCCTTCCCCTTTCCTTCCTTACGGATTCTTCAGAAAGAGAAATCCTCCAGAAATGGCTCAAATACTGCCGATACGATTTCAGGAACATCTGCAGGTAAGCAGACGCAGAACAGCCCTACAAATGAATTCCTGCTCGTTTCTTTTTGCGCAGCTCCTCGCCCATGTAGGTCCGCGCACACACGGCACATGTCGCATTTAAATGGAATCTGAAATAGGGCTGCAGGGTGGTGCTCAATATAGCTACAGGCCTAGTTTTCTCCTGCCGGGCAGATGATGACTTGTAAAAATTGACCAGTCAGATCTTATAGCCTACAGCTCCAATGCGGACCGGTGTGTGTGCATGTGTGTGTGGATACGCCGCAGTTTTCCCCCTTCAAGTGGAAAAATGCCGCTGTCATTTTCAATCGGCGTCGATGCAAACTGCGGTGTCTTGACACTTATTGTTGCAGACAACTGAGCTCAGCTGTTGGTGGTAACATTGTAACGGAGACCTGAATGGCACTTGCACTCTAGCTTTGTAGCAACCATGTTGTTGTCATGTCCCGCAGCAACATATTCCTACTTTGTAACCTTCAACACCAGTAACACAGGTCAGTGTGTCTCTGCAAAGTAATAGACAACATCTCCATAAAATATTAATGCGGTAATGGTAAGGTGTTTTTAGACGGAGTCCTTTCACTGTAGATGTAGGTGTGTGTGTGGAGAAGTAGAATCATTTAATTTGCACTCATTCAGTTACAACTATTACTAAGTTCAGAAAACTGCATCACTCAGCTGTAATGCTGCCAGTAAAACACATTATTTGAGCAATATCTTGATATTACAATAACCCAAACTCCACATGAAACCTAGTTTCATATTACAGCATCAATATAATATTGATTTGATGTGTCTCTCTGCTCTACCTTTTGGTATATTCATGGCAGAGGAGCATTTGTGCAGATTCAAAATGATCAGCATCAACATGACAGAGTAGCGAAGGCCCTGTAGTCTTTGGTTGGCAGTCTCTTGGTGGAAAAAACCACACTCAAAATGCACCTTTTAACAATCTGTGACAAAAATGAAAAACAAACACTCTGTTATTTGGTCGTCTGCGGAGGAACTACTTTTACTATGGTCCCCTTTTTATCTGTGGTTTGGTCTTTAATAATCATTGTCCCATAGCAGCCCCAGTGCTCGGTGCCTTGCAGCCAAAAGAGAAAGTTTGTGACGCACCCCTCCACCTCCCCTCGTCTGTAGCCTGTTGTTATGGTAACAGCAGGCAGTGAAATGGCCTTTCACTAGAAAAAAAAAGCACAGAGCCCCCACCCCCCCGCCTCTCTCTGCTCCCTTCCTCTGGCCAGTAGCCCCACTTTCGTCAGCCAAAGAGCCTTTATCCTCCAAAAAACTGTGGTGGCCAAGAGAGCTTGCAGGCTACCAGGCTCCTCTCCTCACTGACAGGCCTGGTGCACTGTTGCCTGCTGATGGAGGCCAGTGCAGAACCTCGCAATGTCTGGGTTATTAGTTCAGATTGCTCTCAACCGCACATACCTTTCCCTTATACATCTCCTAAGAAACCCTCGCCTTGAGACAGTGATAAGCAGCAGACTGCTTCACGTTCCACCTCTACCGTGAAATCCCAGCTCTGCCCCTCTGTGAATCTAGGTGGCTCCAGCAGAGTGAAAAATGCTTGGAATTTGCAAACCCAGGACTTTGGGCCTCAAGTTGTTTAGCGTTTTTCTTTTTTCTTGGCCTGGTATTTACAGCTCAATGTGTGCAGTCTGGGCTGGGATTCAGGGGTGTAACGTGGGCCCAGCTTCATGATGGAGGTACTAGCCTGTTGAGCTAGAGGTTGCATGAGATAAAGAGCAAATATCTTGATAATTTCACTCAAAGCAGTTCTTTATTACTACTCAGGTGTTTAATCTGGACGTGGAGGAGGAAGCCTGGATGTTTGCGCTATTGCTTTGGTTGTGAGAGATTCAATAATATTCATTTCCTCACTCCACATCAGTTGCTTTGTCATTACTCTTTGTCTCCCTTGCTTGTTTACTTTACTATGATTTATGATAAAAGGTCCAGGCTGTGTATGAGTGTGTCAAAGTGTGCCATTAATTGACCAAATGGACTGGTGCCCTAGATGCATGTATCACTGTGGCCTCCGAATTGAGCTTTAGTTGTGTGTGTGGATTATGTTGGTGGTCAGATTAAGGAAGACGAGGACAATGGTGCTGAATTATGAAAGTGCTAAAGTGAGAGTCATTTGCAGCTTATGTGGCTCTGCTGCTGGCTGTCAGTGTGGCGGCCTACGTACTGTAGCAGCTTGTGTAAGTGCAAAAATGTCCTGCAGCTTCGAAGCGCTTGAACATTGTCCTGTCTAGTCGAGTTAGGAGAGTCCAGCCTGCTTCTCTGCGGCTGTTTACTGCATCCTGGTGTGCTGCTGTAACTGTGCTGATGAAATGATGCCACCACGTCAACGGATGTGATAGGCAGACGAGGTAAGCAGGCCCTATTTAAGTCCGGCAAATCACATCAGGATAGGAAGCAGCAGGACAGAACAGTCTTAACAGAACACATCTGTGACCGCACATCTGTGACCGCAGCAGTGGCTGGTAGGGATGAGCGTCTGTGTTCAGTCACCAAAACTAATCATGAATGCATTGAAAGAGCAGTCATTCACACATACAATAAGCACATTGTGTCTTTCTGTAATGTTAAATGAGTCACAGACTGTTAAACCTACAATAACTGGACTGTAGCTAATGGTTAGTTTCATTAACGAATAATTTGAACATTATTTTCTAGATGATTCAAGTAAACGTTTTGTCTTTTTAAATGTCAGATGAAATATTTCTGCTAATTAATTCCTCGATTTAATCGTCTGGCATATAAAATGTCAGATAATAGTGAAAAATGTCCATACTAGTCGCTAGTTGCTCACTTTGTCTGTCTGCTGTTTATTCTGCTGGGCTAGACCTTTTGTAGGGAGTCGATGAGAGGGGTGAGAGTGAACCAAAACAGTAAAGTTGCGGGCCAGAAATGAAAACGGATGCAATAAAAATGTGTGGAGCCGAGGGGAACTGCAGAGTTGTATGTTAATTATCTGTGGGTTTATCACTACTAATGACATGCACATATTCATTTGATCCATTGTTAGCAGAGAATATTGATTAGAGCAGCTGTAAGGTTTCATTATCACCTGTATGATTTACCTCCTAACCTACAAGCTACATTCCTAACCTGTACCTGCCGTCTGTGTAAGAAAGTGCAAAGTAGAACAACTTCCACGTTTTTTTTCTACATGCCTCAGTTTTAATTGTGCTTGTGTAATCTCCTCATAAACCCAAACTTCTCAGCTGCTGATACGACGTGTCAGTTCCTCAGCAATGCGTCCACCCAATCTATGACTCACCAAATACCGTCAACACTATATCATCAGAGAAGTTCTGCTACATTTGTTATTTGTTTTTTTGTGATTGTTAATCTCAGCTGTTGAGGGAAGTGTGTGCGTGTGTGAGAAGATGTATTACTAGAGGTAGTTTATGGGTCACTGGAGACAGTAGCTTGTAGTGTGATTTTTGTCTGGAATGTTCTACTAAGGAGTGTGGGGAGGTTTACTTCCTGTGAGTCAGTCGCCCCACCCTGAGCCGACGATTGCCAATGGCCTGCGTTACTGGAACTGCACTGTACAGACATAGCTTTCATCCCTCCTTCTTCATTTCTCCTAAAAGGTCTATTTATCACTCTGGCTTCTCACCCTCACATTGCTTCTCTCCTAATACCCACACTCCTCCTTTCACTCCCATCCTTATCTTCTCCCCCACTATCTTTATTGCGGTGTCCCTTCCCTTCCCTTCCCTCTCCTCCCAGAGATAGTTTTGGCAGCCTTGAGGAGATGCAGCATATGGCTCCAATCCTCCCTCAGGTCTTCTCTGTGGCCTTTATCTTGTACGTCCCCCCCCCCCCCCACAACGCCACATAAACCAACTGTACAAATTATCATCACAATATTTACATGGATTTTTTTATGTTAAACAACCAAAGTGGTGCAGGGCTGCAACTAAATATTATTGATTATTCTGCCAATTATTTATATAAAAGGTGAAAAATGCTCATCAGTTTCCCAGAGAGTTTTTTGTTTGTTTGAAAATCAGCTTAAAGGAAAATTTCACCCCCAAAATGATCATTTGTATATCAATAACTCGCCTTGTGCTGCGTTACATTCTTGAAGAAAACGTTTTTCTCACCCATGCATTTTCATTAAAACCTTACTATTTAAAAGACTTATTATTTGTGAGACTTTGTTTTAAATCGTGAGGATTTAGAGGGAACACACGTGTTTCGGAAGTAGTGAGCTGACTGGATAAATGAGACTTGTGTTAAACTGCACAAGTTGTGTGAGAGTTTGTAAACGGCTGTTTTGATGTATTTTTGCTGATGTTAAACGCGGCCATTCACCCATTCACTTCAATTTATCAAGAATGTTCTGTGTTTTGGGATTTGTGAGAAAAATAATGTTTGCTTCAAGAATTCAAAAGTTACACCGGGTGAGTAATTGATATACAGATAGTCATTTTGGGAGTGAAGTATGCCTTAAAGCGAATCATCGATTGTATTTAATTGCTTTTCTGTCAATCGACTTGTGGTTTCAGCTTTATACTGAATTGTGACGCGTTATCCAGTAAATATAAGTGTTATTTTTATTCTCAGCTTACTTGGACTCAATAATTTGGACAGCAGAAGTTCATCGAACAATAACATTATAAGATCATACCATTGCAGTATGCTTCAGTTAAAAGGTTGAGGAGAACAAAGTTTGTAGGTCATTAAACCAAAACAATTAGCTAAAAGAGGTTAAAATGAACTGCGAAGTTGGGTGATAACAATTCTCTGTGGGTTTGTCACTGAAAACTCCTCTTACATCACACACACAGTGCTTTGATCCACTGCTAATATAAAAACCATTGATAACTGCAGCTTTATATTATCTACCTAGTGTAATTGAAAATCTAAATACTTTAATTTCTTGGATATAAATAATTAAATAACTTTTCTTGCTAGAAAACGGCTTCCTTCATTGTGACCCCTCAGTCCACCCCGACTCATTATGAAGTTACATCCTTCCTGTTATGGGGATGATTTAAAAGGCTCAGCAGTCATGATTTGTTGTCCCTGCTCCACCAGCCAACTGTGAGATAGTACAGTCCTTGTGATGAGCGTAAGGATTCCTTTCCGCTTGCCTCAGACTGCATAATGCAGTCCGTTCAGTCATCAGAGAGAGAGAGAGAGCGTGTTTTGGTCTGTCCACTCAGTTCACAGTTAGTTTGACAATGTGCACAATAATTCCTCTGTTCAGCAGCCGTTAACCCAGGTGGAGTGTTTCATGTTCGTTAGTCGTGCTAAGATTTGACGCAGCAGAAACTGTGAGACATCAGCTCCGTCTTTGTGTGTTGTTGCGTCTCGGGACACACTTCTCATTAGAAAAGTAAATATGCTGAATAATGTATTGGATTTGCTGATGGTGCTTAACTAAACAGATTGTAATTTATTCCTGGTTTCAGTGGATCTCTATTCAGGATTTTCTTTAATGTTTTCTGCGTTCGGCTGAATAATCTAGTGGTAATTAAACTTCCTTTCAGCTGGCTGCTCACATAGACGATTAAGTGCAGAGTCGGGACTTTAATCAAAGGATCTGCTGGAATAAAGTAGCCCTGTACTTCTTAGTATAATTGAGATGTGATGATGGTTACAATAATGGCTGTGCAAGTTAAATAAAAAAAACCTCCGTCATCAAACATAGTTCTCAAAATACTTCAGTAAATTCTGTAGATTATTAGCAGCTATAATAAGAGTGTGAAATAAAGCTCTGTTGTCTGCTATGTGCCCACGCTTGTTCCCTGGCTCCATGTACCTCCTGTCTGGAAAACAACCTTCAAGAATATCCCTGGAAAATTAGAGTCGACCTGCTGCTATTTTAAACGGAACATCGTTTTGGTCTTCACTTGCTGCTTTTTCCCCCTGCAGGGCAAATGTCAGCTGCTGCCAAATATGTTTTCCCACTGCATTTTTTTTGTTGTAGTGACGGAGGCGTGACTCCTTCAGAGGTCTTTAAAACCCTGTTCAGTATGAATATTCCACTTCTAGCTGAGTTTCACTTTTTGTCCAAAAGTAGGAAACTATTGGCACTATAATGGAGGGATGTGCATGATGGACTAGTCCATTTAATGTTGCTATCCTCGCTAGTTGGCACCAGAAATAATTTAACGGAAGTTTAAACATCAGGGAAGTTAGTCGTTAGGACCATCCATATCTACAACTACATTCTAGTTTGTTAAAAAACAATTCTACTGCTTTTTTAATAGTGTACTAGTAAAGTTGACCAATGAGGGTAAAGATTCTCATTGTTGCTGTTTTTAATATTTCCAGTTGCAGAACATGGGCGTGAACCCAGCCAACATTGGGTTCAGCTATCTGACCATGGAGTCGGACAAGTTCATCTGCATCAGAGAGAAGGTTGGCGATCAGAACCAGGTGGTGATCGTGGACATGTCCGACCCCACCAACCCAATCAGGAGGCCGATCTCTGCCGACAGCGCCATCATGAACCCCGCCAGCAAGGTCATCGCCCTGAAAGGTAAGAGTATGTATGGTGAGACTTGTAGCGACGCATTCAGGCAGCCACACCACTCGCTATTAGATGAGAAATACTGTGTTGTTGTGAGAATAAACAGATTGCTGGTATTATTTATAGCATTATACCAAGCGCTGAGGTTTTTATTGTTGTTTAAATTCCCAAGACGAAGTCTGCATGGCATTCACACTGTTTATTTGTCTGTCCTTCTAACAGATTTAGCCATCTATTAATATTGCTGTGGGAATGCCACGGTCATGCAATAACTAATTCTCTGTCGATGCTGTAAATATGCAGAGTGCACTCAATTCTATTGCCTGAATGTACTGAATCGGTTGTGCGAATGGATTTTCTGCCACTGAATCTAGCCAGCCCTTAAAGCACAAACGCAAGCACTGATCAGGATGATTGGCCTATAATTCTCCCCTCCTCCCCCTCTGAGGATTACATGCCCCCATTTGCCCTTTCCCTCTGGTCTATCTTTGTCTTGTCATTCTTACCTGATTGACACTTTTGCTTTCTCTCCCTTGCTTTCTGTCCTCTCTCAGACGGTGAGTTGCTTTCTGTCTGTCCACCCACCCCTCTGGCACTGTTGTGCTGATACAGTAGCCATGTCTCTCTCATAAAATCTTCCCACATACTCCTCAAGTACGCAGAGCTATTATAACTACTTATCATTCAAAAGACAGAACTGTTTAGAAATTACTTCTACTGCCAGTAGATTCTCAGTTTCACATCCCCGCTCCGACCTAACCTGCTGGCACACCCCCCCCCCCCCCTGCTCTTATGGGAACTATACATGTGTTAGCATGACTTGTTGTATGCTGGTGTAGTGTAGTTGTGGTCATCATCAGATATTCCTTACTGATAAGAGTTGGGGTACCATATGTGTCTTTGCACGCCTGTGTGAGCGTGTCCCAGCAGCCATATCAGATCTTCCCTTACATACATGGGATGCCATTACTGTATCATCATAGCTGTGTGTGCTGATAGCAGTTTGTACAACAGTCACCTGAATCATGCATTACCTCACCTGTTTGTTTCTCTGTAACTTGTTATAGGTCATATGAAGGACTTGCAACAATATTTTAAAGCACAAAAGCATCAGCAGAGCGCGCTGTAGCTCCAAGTTTAGTCATCATTAATGAATTGTTATTATTTAATCTTACCCTCGGGGCTAAACTTCTCTCTGCCTGTTTGTCTCACTTCCTCCATTCAGCTGCCAAAACTCTTCAGATCTTCAACATAGAGATGAAGAGTAAGGTGAAGGCTCACACAATGACTGAGGAGGTCATGTTCTGGAAGTGGATATCGGTAAACACCGTTGCCTTGGTGACTGATACGGCTGTCTTTCACTGGAGCATGGAGGGGGATTCCCAACCCACCAAAGTATTCGATCGGCACGCCAGTCTGGCGGGATGTCAGATCATCAACTACAGAACTGACGAACAACAGAAGTGGCTACTGCTGATAGGGATTTCTGCACAGGTATTAAAACGACATGTTTACTCAGGCCTCATACAGTAGACGTGCACATGACAGACACATATTTGAAAGGAAGTAGCATGATTTATATTACAACATCATAGGACAAAAAGACTAACATATAGCTATAAAAACAGTGGGTAAATGCAGAAATGCTAGTGTTGACAATGATGAATTAAGCCTGTTCAGACAGGGTTCTCTGTGAACACTGAGTTACTTTAATAGAGAAACAAAAATATGTAAATCCAAAACAACTTTAGTGTGACTTGGCCTATACTCACACAGCATAACTAATGTTGGAAAGCAGAATGGGAGAGGATGGATGTTAAGTAACTAGGCGGTATTAATGACATGATGGTGGAAAGAAGGATTGTATTGGTTTTTGATTAGTTTTATTCAGTTCTCCCATTGTTTTGATCTTAAAAAATTTGTTTGACATTTTGGAAAATATGCTGTTTGAGGGAATGAAAGTTGACTAATGAACATGGTACATCTCATTTCTTTACTCTGCACCAAAGCAATGCAAAAACGACAAGTTGGCATTTTACACAGGATTACGTGCTGGACTATTTTCTCTCCTGTCATTGAGTTTGCCAGCAGACACTTCAGGCTAGAATATCGATCTTCTTGTCTAACTCTTGGCAAGAAAGCAAATAAGCTTATTTACTCAAATTAGATCTTTTCCTTTGATTGTTAATGACTTAAATGCATCAATAATTTCTTATATTCCTTGTTTCGTTTCTTTGTCCTGCAGCAAAATCGTGTTGTTGGGGCGATGCAGCTGTATTCTGTTGACAGGAAAGTGTCCCAGCCCATCGAGGGGCACGCTGCTGCCTTCGGGGAGTTCAAAGTGGAGGGAAATGCCAATGCATCCACCCTCTTCTGCTTTGCTGTGCGCTCACAGGCTGGGGGAAAGGTGAGGGCCCCGAGATACACACAGGAATTTCCCTCATGATGCTATCGCAATGTCTTTAGTCTCTGAACAAAGAAAAACAGTAGCTTCGTGTTGATGTTATTGCTTTACAGTAGTGGTCTGCCTAATGTGGGTCATTGTTTTTGTGGGATTTCTTCCTCCAGTTGCACATCATTGAAGTTGGTCAACCGGCTGCAGGAAACCAGCCATTTGCTAAGAAAGCAGTGGACGTGTTCTTCCCTCCAGAGGCCCAGACAGACTTTCCTGTAGCTATGCAGGTAAGGAAAGACCCCTGCATTTATTTAGGTTCGGTTAAACTAAGGGTGACTGCTGATTAAATCTCTGTCTCTGATCATTCTCCTCAGATTGGTAACAAGCACGGTGTAATATATTTGATCACAAAGTACGGTTACATTCACCTGTATGACCTGGAGTCTGGAGTGTGCATCTACATGAACCGAATCAGTGCAGAGACCATCTTTGTAACCGCCCCTCATGAAGCCACCTCGGGAATTATTGGGGTCAACAAGAAGGGACAGGTGAGAGTAAATCATTTTATATACGGGCTTTATACAACATATGTAATAGGTCTGCTTTTGATGCTAAACATGAATGTTTAAATGTTAATCTGGCCTCACAGAACACATTTCTAATGAAAACTGATCTACTGAGCAGGATTTATATGTTTGTTCTTTTCTTTCCAGGTATTGTCAGTGTGTGTTGAGGAGGAAAACATTGTCAACTATGCCACCAACGTCCTGCAGAATCCAGATCTAGCCTTAAGGATTGCTGTGAGGTCAAACCTCGCTGGAGCTGAGGAGGTTTTTGCCCGAAAGTTCAACACTCTGTTTGCCCAGGGAAGTTATTCAGAGTCTGCAAAGGTTGCTGCATCAGCACCCAAGGTATGCCTGTATTTACTGCTACATTGTAGTGT
Source organism: Cottoperca gobio (assembly GCF_900634415.1). Taxonomy (NCBI): domain Eukaryota; kingdom Metazoa; phylum Chordata; class Actinopteri; order Perciformes; family Bovichtidae; genus Cottoperca; species Cottoperca gobio. The sequence goes on from NC_041363.1 coordinate 17,440,241, forward strand.
TTGCACATCCTAATATGTACCAGATGCATTGGCAAAAAGGTCAGAAACAATTGTAGTAAAAGGTGCTTGCACATATTTGTACTTAATGTAGATTAATTTGAGTATTTATCTGATGATTTACAAACTGTACCTTTTACACTTACTCTGATTCAGTGTGATATAAAATAAAAACAAAAAGGATGTATTAAATATTTTTCATTTGCCATTGTATATCGTCATGTTGACACACTGATGCAATAAAATATGAATAATTCAAAAGATTTAATGGAATCTACACCTTTTCTGCTCTTTTGTTTGTCTTGTTTTTTTGTTTACCTTTCTACCCATAATTCCTCCATTCTTACCCCCTCAGGGTATCCTGCGGACGGCAGAGACCATCCGTAAATTTCAGAGTGTCCCGGCCCAGCCAGGTCAGGCCTCTCCACTGTTGCAGTACTTTGGTATTCTGCTGGACCAAGGCCAGCTCAACAAGTTTGAGTCTCTGGAGCTGTGCAGGCCCGTCCTGCAGCAGGGCCGCAAGCAATTACTAGAGAAATGGCTAAAGGAGGACAAGGTAGGACCGGAGGACTCAAACAACATAACCTCTAAATGCTGCTTGTTTACCATGTACTATCATTTAAATGTGATTGTATATATGTTGTAGCTGGAGTGCTCAGAGGAACTGGGAGACCTGGTGAAGGCCTCTGACCCCACCCTCGCTCTTAGTGTGTACCTCAGAGCTAACGTCCCCAACAAGGTCATACAGTGCTTCGCTGAGACAGGCCAGTTCCAGAAGATAGTGCTGTATGCTAAAAAGGTAATCCAGGAGTTCAAATGACTTCGCTTTTCCATTCCGTTATTTAACTATGCATTGAAAACATATTTATTTATTGCATGTATAACTCATAACTCGTGTGAAAACACTGCACGTTGTGTATTGAGTACAGAATATCTTACCAGGTGTCTTTGTATGAATTCATTATTACTGAATTTTAGAAATGCATTGTTTACATGTGGTTTATAATCTGTGCTTTTGTAGGTGGGCTTCACCCCAGACTGGGTGTTTTTGCTGAGAAATGTGATGCGTGTCAATCCAGACCAGGGACTGCAGTTTGCCCAGATGCTGGTACAGGATGAGGAGCCGCTGGCCAACATCAACCAGGTAACACACACACACCGGCATGACCACCCCGCACACTCGAGTTATTAAAATGTTACTCCCACCTTTTATAGAGTACATTTGCATGTTTACCCTCACAAATGCACGGAAACACACCAAGTGCCCAGTGTGGGAGCCTCCATCTGTATTGTTCCAGATGTGAAAGCAATGCCAGGAATTCCCTGAGTCAGTGACCCCCTCCTCCTTTTTAAAGCCACATCATTGCTCTGCTTAGTCCAAATCTCAACCAGAGAACTTGATGCTAACACGACATCCACACATGCCGTTAAATAACAAAAGCTGAAACATCTGGCTACCGGGCCTGTGATTGTTAGTAGTGTGTGATTCTAATCTCACCATGCATGCTAACTCGAATCATTGTTCACAGATGGTTGGAATTCAAAAACCTAATATTTTTCCTTGCCTTGCACTTTCTTTTTATTTCTCTTCTATCCTCTTGCTCTTTGGTAGATCGTAGATGTGTTCATGGAGGGCAACCTGATCCAGCAGTGCACCTCCTTCCTGTTAGATGCACTAAAGAACAACCGCCCAGCCGAAGGACACTTGCAGACGCGTCTGCTTGAGATGAACCTCATACATGCTCCGCAGGTGAACACTCGGTATAAAATGACTGTCCTGATTACAGAAAGCAACTTCACCTTTGGTAATATTTAACAGCCTCTGTGTGTTCATGTGTGCATGAACTCTTTTAGGTGGCAGATGCGATCCTGGGGAACCAGATGTTCACCCACTATGACCGTCCCCACGTTGCTCAGCTGTGTGAGAAGGCAGGACTGCTGCAGAGAGCCCTCGAACACTACACCGACCTGTATGATATCAAACGAGCCGTGGTGCACACACATCTGCTCAACCCTGAGGTATGCCTGCGGATGTTCGGTCACGCCTCTCGGGAGCTGCCACTTTTCACTTTTTATTTTTAGATGATGTGTGAAAATATATTTACCTTCTTACCCAGCTGCCTCACTTTCTCCATGTCTTCTTTTTTTCCACCTATTCTGATTCTCGTTTTAGTGGCTGGTGAACTTCTTTGGCTCTTTATCAGTTGAAGACTCGGTGGAGTGTTTAAGAGCCATGTTATCTGCTAACATCAGGCAGAACCTGCAGCTGTGTGTCCAGGTAGCGTCTAAGTATCATGAGCAGCTGGGGACTCAGGCATTAGTGGAGCTCTTTGAATCCTTCAAGAGTTATGAGGGTAAGTGTCACACATGGGTTAGGGTTGGGGTGCAGTTCTGGGTCATGTTGAATTAAAGCAAGAGAATGTGTTAAATTCAGCTGAGCTGACTTTTTGTGCTGTTTCTCCCCTGCCTTCTCTATTCAAGGCTTGTTTTACTTCCTTGGGTCGATTGTGAATTTCAGCCAGGAGCCTGACGTTCACTTTAAGTACATCCAGGCTGCCTGCAAAACAGGCCAGATCAAAGAAGTGGAAAGAATCTGTAGAGAGAGCAATTGCTACGACCCGGAGAGGGTTAAAAACTTCCTAAAGGTAATAAGACCTCATATGTCAAACGTGTTAAGCATTGATTCTATCATTCAGCAGCAATTTAGTGAAATACTTTATTAATAATTGTTTTAATCACAAAGTAACCTTGTTTCATCTTTTTGTAGGAGGCCAAGCTAACAGACCAGCTTCCTCTTATCATTGTGTGCGATCGCTTTGACTTTGTCCATGACCTGGTGCTCTACCTCTACCGCAACAATCTACAGAAATACATTGAGATCTACGTACAGAAAGTAAGATCAAGACTACTGCTAAGACTTTATTCATATTTGATGAGCACTTAATCCAAAGCCTTGTTTGGGCTGCAAGTTGACGTCTTTATTTAGAATTGGTTGCACTTGTTTTCAGGTGAACCCCAGTCGTCTACCGGTGGTGATAGGCGGTCTGTTGGATGTCGACTGTGCTGAGGATGTCATTAAGAACCTGATCACGGTGGTCAAAGGGCAGTTTTCCACTGATGAGCTGGTGGAGGAGGTGGAGAAGAGGAACAGGTGAGACCAAATAAACAAAATGTTTTCTACTATCATTGGATGCAACAGGATTAATACTTGTGCATCGAAGTGGCTTGGTATTGCAGGAGCATCAGTTTTGTCTCTGTAGGTACCTAATAGGTGTTTAATTGAATCTCTTTAAAAATGTAACTAGATGAAATGGTTATGTTGGCTACACTGCAAGATAAGTTTGTGGTCTTTTTTAAACCGCGTCATACCCTAAATGTTTTCAGATCAATGATATTCAAGTCACAGAAGTAAATAAATAAATAAATACTTACTGAAAAATAATGATCCCTTTGTCAATAACATTTGAGACGACCATCAGAAATAAAGCAAGTCCTTGCTTGCAGAAATCTAAATATTTATGATGACGCCTAATATATCCACAAACCACGAACCACACACAGAGCGAAAGACAAACAGAGGTGACTGAAATGTGCAGATAAGTAAATATGAGGCAGTATGCAAGCTCTTGTGTTTGTCTTTTGCTCTTTGTGCGCTCAGCAGTTTCTGCATTACAGAAGCCGGAATTAATATTTTCATTTTAGCACACAAGGTGCCTCCAATGTTGATTCTCTCCAGGCATCTGGTGGCCGTGTTTTAGGCAGATACTTCATCAAATGAGCTCTTCCTTATCCAGCAAAGCTACTTTTACTGCGGCCCATTGTTACAACACTGTATCAGAAAAGTGAATGTGCAAGAATATGAACATACTTCAAGTATAGCATAACGCTGCTGAATGCACAACACTGCCACCTAGTGTTGTGTCTGTGCATCACAGTACAGTGACAGTAACAATGACACATCAACCCAGAGATGCAATTCAAGCTTTATGCCATCAGGATCAAGGATTATCAAATATGAGATTCTTCTAAATGCTGCATATTATATGATTTAGTTAAGATGATATTTAACAACAGTGTTTTTTTTATCTTCTTAGGTTAAAACTTCTTCTGTCATGGCTGGAGTCCCGTATCCACGATGGATGCGAGGAGCCGGCTACCCACAATGCCCTGGCCAAGATCTACATTGACAGCAACAACACACCCGAGCGCTTCCTGAAGGAGAACACATTCTACGACAGTGCCGTGGTCGGAAAATACTGCGAGAAGAGAGACCCCCACCTGGCCTGTGTGGCTTATGAGAGAGGACAGTGTGACCTGGATCTCATCAAAGTGTGTAAAACACATTGTGTAGCATTTAGATGATACATAAGTCTAACATAGATAAACCTTTAATCACTTCGTATCTCTTCTTCTCAGGTGTGCAATGAGAACTCGTTATTCAAGAGTGAGGCTCGATATCTGGTGCGACGGAAAGATCCCGAGCTTTGGGCGAACGTGCTGGAAGAAAACAACCCTTTCAAAAGACAACTCATCGACCAGGTGAGATGTCCTCCAGCTCCACTCCTGAAGGGATGCGGGCTGTGAGTGTTTTTTTCTCAATGTTTATTTCTGTATTATATCTCAGGTGGTGCAGACAGCACTGACAGAGACCCAGGACCCAGAGGAGGTGTCAGTCACAGTCAAGGCCTTCATGACTGCAGACCTGCCCAACGAGCTGATCGAACTTCTGGAGAAGATTGTACTTGATAACTCCGTCTTCAGTGAACACAGGTACAGCAGGCTTACAGCTCGTTAGGCATTATAAGAATTTAGCCACAATACTTGTCATCTTTTTAAAAATCCACTCTGTTCCTCGGTATTTTCACAGAAACCTCCAGAACCTGCTGATTTTGACGGCCATCAAAGCCGACCGCACTCGTGTGATGGAATACATCAACAAGCTAGACAACTACGACGCTCCAGACATTGCTAATATTGCCATCAGCAATGAGCTCTTTGAAGAAGCGTTTGCTATTTTCAAGAAGTTTGATGTCAACACATCAGCCATACAGGTAAATAAAAGTATAATAACTCAGCATCACTGATATTATTATTATTATTATTATTATTATTATTATTATTAGATATTTTTAGCTGAATATTTTTACAATCCCAAAGTTCAGGCCATTTTGATCTTGGTTTTAAAACAGACATATTAATTTGTCATTAATGATGAGTATCAGTATTTAGAGTCTGTATTGGAAATTGATGCTGCACTGTGTATCAGTGTGTCTCTTCACTGCTGTCACATTATACTCCTGCTTACTGCAAATTAGTCATTTTATTCCTGCTGTTTTATCTCATTTCTCTAGGTATTGATAGAGCACATAGGGAACTTGGATCGAGCCTATGAGTTTGCTGAGCGCTGCAATGAGCCTGCGGTGTGGAGCCAGTTAGCCAGAGCTCAGCTGCAAAGAGACCTGGTAAAGGAGGCCATTGACTCGTATATCAAAGCCGTTGATCCTTCAGCGTACATGGAGGTGGTCAACGCAGCCAGCAAGAACAGTAAGCTTTTGCTTTGCAGCACAACTCTGATGCACACCAGCAACATTGATCGTCGTTCTGGTGTGATTGATCTGAGTTGATCTTTGAGGTGTTGTGTTTTGCAGATAACTGGGAAGACTTGGTTAAATTCCTTCAGATGGCTCGAAAGAAAGCGAGAGAGTCGTACGTGGAGACGGAGCTGATCTTTGCTTTAGCTAAAACAAACCGTCTGGCTGAGCTGGAAGAGTTTGTCAGTGGGCCTAACAATGCTCACATACAGCAGGTAAGAAAAACCTCACAGCTGTAGTGTTGAGAGGATTTTGTAGCGGTTTGCAGAAAGTGCACGTTGTACACTTGCTAATAACTGCATATCTATCTGCTCATTTCTCCCCCTTCTTCTCCAGGTGGGTGATAGATGTTACGATGAGGGAATGTATGACGCAGCCAAGCTCTTGTACAACAATGTGTCCAACTTTGCTCGCCTCGCATCCACACTAGTCCACCTCGGAGAGTACCAGGCAGCTGTGGACAGTGCCAGGAAAGCCAACAGCACAAGGACATGGAAGGAGGTGACTGGCACACAAACACTAGCTTTTGTCTGACAGTGGATTATTGGGACTCTTTCTTTTCCATCATAGAAGGAATTTTAGAATAGACTTTGATCATCTTTTATTTCACTGTCTGAAACACGATACTGAATATTGGAAAGATAAATGAGTGCCCGGTACTCTATTAGCTTGTGAAATTTGAGCACCTCACCATTGGAAAAAAAAAGATAGCACAATTATTTTGTGAGCATTTAACAACTACATACTGCTTGAGTCTGCCGCGCTCATGTTATGTAAATGCAATTTGATTACTAGTTTGCATATTGCGTAAATAACATAAAGTACTACTGGTAAACTGAGATATCTGACTTCAATAATACAGAAACACCTGAAAAAGTAAACAAGCATTGATACCTCATGCTAGTTGAAGTCTGTCATTTAAGATAATTAATGTCCAATATAAGTTGTAAAGTCTTTTTCATCTTGTGAACAAGCCACAGAAGCACCGTTACCCTCATGGGAGCCTCATTGTATTGCTAGCAAACTGAGCAGCTTTTCATTTTTTGTAGAATGTAGAAATATTCAAATTGTACCATCTAGTATAGTTGTAGATACTCGTTTAGAAAAGTGTGGGCAGAAGATTTCAGGAATATCCTCTCTCCGATCATCAGGTGTGTTTCGCCTGTGTGGATGGCGAGGAGTTTCGGCTGGCACAAATCTGCGGCCTTCACATAGTGATCCATGCTGACGAGCTTGAGGACCTGATCAGCTACTATCAGGACCGCGGGTACTTTGAAGAACTCATTGCTCTGCTGGAGGCTGCGCTGGGTCTGGAGCGGGCCCACATGGGCATGTTCACTGAGCTCGCCATCCTCTACTCAAAGTTCAAACCTCAGAAGATGAGGGAGCACCTGGAGCTCTTCTGGTCCAGAGTCAACATCCCAAAGGTAGAGTGTGTGTGTGTGTGTGTGTGTGTGTGTGTGTGTGTGTGTGTGTGTGTGTGTGTGTGTGTGTGTGTGTGTGTGTGTGTGTGTGTGTGTGTGTGTGTGTGTGTGTGTGTGTGTGTGTGTGTGTGTGTGTGTGTGTGTGTGTGTGTGTGTGTGTGTGTGTGTGTGTGTGTGTTTCAAAACAATTCTATCTTTTGTAATAAATCAAATAGTTCATCACACGCGAGGAGGCTGTTTGTGAGCAATGAACTCCTTTGATTTATTACTCTGCTTCTCAGCACCCTGGAAAGTAATACTGAGAACAGAAGATTCCTTTAGTAGTTTTTTTCTGTCTTCTGTAGCTGGTCCTCTACTGACATATTGGGATGATTACACATTCTTTTAAAGGTTCAATGCGTAAGATATTCCAGAATTTAAACTTAAAATAATGAACTAACGTTATGAACAGAGTGTGAAGAGGTAACAGTGTTGACGTTGTGTCAAAGACGTCTATGTGTTGTGTTGCAGAGATATCTACTGGAGTTAGCATGCTAACTGATTAGCGCTGGTCTGTCATGTCTTGTAATACCACTTGTTCCTCTAGAGGCGATAGTGAGTCACTGTAGCTCCAGTCTGCCCTCAGTACAGAGAGAGAAGTACAGCTGTCTGACTCGGGGCTGGTCAACATTACGTCCATGATCCCTGCATGCTTTGATACTTTGTTTTAATTCAATCTAAAGTGGCAAAAACCAACCAAAATCGACTTTGACATCTTTGCTTCTGTATTTATCAGGTCCTTCGTGCAGCAGAGCAGTCTCATCTCTGGGCAGAGCTGGTTTTTCTTTACGATAAATATGAGGAGTATGACAATGCTGCCATCACGATGATGTCTCATGCGACAGATGCGTGGAAAGAAGGGCCGTTCAAGGACATTATTGCTAAGGTAAACAAGTATTTGTGACTGAACCGTTTATTTCCTTTCTTAAACATTGTTACGTTTTGTGATCATATCATTGTTTCTCCTCAGGTTGCCAATGTGGAGTTGTACTATAAATCTCTTTCCTTCTACCTGGAATACAAACCCCTCTTAATGAATGACCTGCTGACCATTCTGTCGCCGCGGTTGGACCACAGCCGAGCTGTCACCTTTTTCAGCAAGGTACCTAGCAGCGAGCTCAACCTCTCTGAACCAAATCTTCTGTATTGTTCCTGACATTCAGTATGCCTAACACGGTTGACATGACTTGGGTTATTTCTGCTCGACCAGATGAACCAGCTGAAGTTGGTCAAGCCTTACCTGCGGTCCGTCCAGAATCACAACAACAAGTCCGTCAACGAAGCCCTCAACAACCTGCTGACGGAGGAGGAAGACTACCAGGTCTCCGAGCCTTTCTATCACTGATAATGATAATAGAAACAAGACAAAATATTGCAAACACTTGATGACAAGGGACTTACACTTTCCCAGCAGCTGGTTCATTATTTTGTCTATCCCCTGCATGCTATAGGTCACTTGTTCCCAACCTGCGGGTCCAAACATCTGCAATAAAAAGTTTGCATAAAACAACCAAAGAGCTAATGGAACAATGGCCAAGTGTCGGGGAGAAGGAACACACTGAATTTGTCAGAAGAAAAAGCCTATTAAGCATGTTTGATTGTTAAAAAGTCCATAATACAGACAGAGGATTGTATTAAAAGTTCCTAAAAAATAAAACTACTCTCTGATGCAATATTCACAAGAAACAATCAGAATTATTCCTAATAACTTCCTGCTTATTGTGTTCACTATTTTTATTATCCATAAAATATGCCACTTAGTCAGTCTGTTTACTCGATGATAGAAACTAGGTGGCACTGCTGAGGTCGGGTTACAAGAAACTAACTGGTTCAGGTATCCCTTGTCTTACTTTATGGTCTTTGAGGTAATGTTTTCTCATTCTGTGTGTTTTCCACAGGGCCTGAGAGCATCCATCGATGCCTATGACAACTTTGATACCATTGACCTGGCGCAGAGGTTAGAGAAACATGAACTGATTGAGTTCAGGCGCATCGCTGCTTACCTGTACAAGGGCAACAACCGCTGGAGACAGAGTGTCGAGCTCTGCAAGAAGGACAAACTCTACAAGGTAAGAAAGAAAACCTTTTAATGACAATATCTGAGAAAAGCTCTTGCACGTACCTCCATGTTCCTATAGATGGCACTGTTTGTTTGTTTATTCTTTAGAAAGATATACAGTACCTGGAGATACTGTAGATACATGGACCAACTAACAACAAGTAAAGACAGGACAAGCAAACCATGTCAGTGCTCTTCAGAAGCCATCTCTTCACAGAAATGATTGTTTAAACAACTTCTAAAACTTGCACGAAGGCTTTAATAATAATTAAACGCACTGTATTTCTGTCTTTCCCAGGATGCCATGCTATACGCCGCAGAGTCTAAGGACGCAGAGCTGGCAGAGACTCTGCTCCAGTGGTTCCTGGAAGAGGGCAGGAAGGAGTGCTTCGCTGCCTGCCTGTTCGCCTCCTATGACCTGCTGCACCCTGACGTGGTGCTGGAGCTGGCCTGGAGGCACAACATCATGGACTTTGCCATGCCGTACTTCATCCAGGTCATGAGAGAGTACATGACAAAGGTTAGTACAATACAATGAGTTAATATTCTTTATTTTTAGGTTTCTGTTCAAACATAAAAGTAGGTTTAATTATTGTACACATTAGAGAAAACAAGTTTGACTTTTTTATTGTGTACTAAAATTTATTTATTTTTCTTAGATTGTTTAATTTCCTGTAGAAACCTTTCCTGACAGGTGAGAGCTGGATAATAGTCTGTAACCTTTCCTGGAGGTATTGAACAACTGCTCATACAGGGAGTTTTAGTTTACACAGATATAGCTTTCTTAAAGGCAGAATGATTGGGATTTTCCTACAAAACAAAATGTATAGATTCATATAAAAAGAACCCCTCTCAATCATCACTTATGACCCACTTATTGAAGTGTGTGGCGGTGTCTGTATCTGCAGAGACACTCTGCCTGTATTTCCTTATTCCGCTGTGTTCGGTACGTTTCTGGCTGCCAACCTCTATAAGAGCTTAGCAGCCGGTACCAGATCGTAAGAAGGCATCCAAGAGGAAGCTACGAAAAATGGCAGACACATCGCCCTAAAAACGCAAATATAGTGAGTGGAAACGTCAAGGTTGCAAAGGTCGCTCCAGAGAGAGGGAATCTGGGGTTGGCTTTCACCTTCTGGCGAACACCTTAACCTTAACGGCAGCCAGGAGCTGTATGCTTCTGGTGTCGTTTAGCCCGGGAAGAGGAGCCAACTTTAAATTGCAACTGACAAATCCTTCTCATTCTGCCTTTAATGGTCGTGAAGAACATTTGCCAGTGAACTCCCTCTGCTCTCCATGATTTTCTAAAATGCTGACCTGTAGACATGTGAGGTCACTTGAGGTCATCTCTTTGGGTTCTTTTCCAGGTTGATGAGTTTGCAGCGAAGGTGACGGTCTCTGGCCCTCTTTTTTATTTCTCTTATGTGTTCTGTCTGTGTTTTGTTGTAACTTATCTCTTAGGTTTCTGATGTAGGAACCTAGCATGGACTGTAGACTGAGTGCGGCCTAACTAGCTCTGGTCTTGGAGAGCTGTAGTGGTTTGTGCAGGCTTTTGTTCCACTTCAAGCAGTTTCTAAATTATCCTCTGGGGGACCTCTTTGTCTCGTTGGTATGGTTTTATGAATTTTGAAATAAAGGCTTTCAGCAGTGAAGCAGAAACAAATCCATGAAAATATGAAAAAAAGGCAATAGCCTGATGAGCACTGCTGTGTATTGATTCTCAGTGCAAAAAGTAACAAGCTAAATGTGGAAATAGCTTATTGCAATCTGAAGTAGCATCTCTCATCTAGAGCTGATCAGAGATACGATGTATATGAAGATACTATAAAAGTTTAAGAACCACTATCTAAAGGAATATATGTAAACAGTGGAAAGACCGGTGCTGCTGATGAAAGATTCAAATAATTCAACATGTGTACTAGTTTGGTAGGTTATAAAGTATTTTCTATAGACTCCTAACTTGCCGGCATTTTCTGATTGATTTTTACTGTATCCAGGACGCATAACGTAGTCGGAAGAAGTCTAAGAGCAGCTGTGTTGATGGCTGGAGCCAAAGCCTGCGCACCATCTTGTTCTTCAGGATTAGTCTGTCCTGGTCTAACCGATACCTCTCTACCCTCTAACTCCTCTCCCTTGGGGCTGCATCTAGTGTTAAGTGGCATTTTAAAAAATCCTCACCATTTCAGATGTGCTGATACAAAATTGATGTTATGGTACAATATATTATAATATAAGAAACACAGAGGATTTTCCCACCTGGCTAATGCTCTCAACAAACCAGGAGAGCGAGCCACTCTTTAGATGCATCCCCATGTTTTTAACTCCTGGTTAACAAGTTTTAGTTTAAAATATTTAACTGTTAGATCAGTGCAGGACTACAAACACAGACTGGAGGTTATGGAGTCCCCTTTCCCCTTTCTCTGGGGAAATTCTCTCACTTTATTTCAGCTAATCCGGAAATTTATTTTCAAGATACCAAACGCTTTGTTGCACAAATGACTGGTTGTGATGAAATCTAGTTGTCATTCAGAAAGAGAAATACCAACTTCTTTTTATTTCGAAGTAGTTGCACACATACCAAGAGTCAGCAGGGAAGTTGTACCGACGTCGTGTTGGCGATCAACGGGCAGGGTTGCCAAAGGATGTTTTGTTTTATACACTAAAATCACATCCATTTCTATTGGATGATTTAAAATCTGCATTTCAGAACTTATTTTTCATTCACAATATAATGTTTGTTGTCATATATAGAAAAGTGATTTACAGTACAGGTGCTGTTTAATCATTTCACTCTTTGGTCCAAATGATTTTTTCTTCATTTCTTAGAAATTATGACTCTTCTACATTTTCTATTCCACTTTAATTTAGCAGAACCACTTACTTAATTCATCTCCACTTACATCAGAAACCTGTTGTATTCAGCTTTTTCCACAGTTGAAGCACAATGCCTGATTTTTCTTTACCCTTAGTGGCCAGGAAGATTGGCACTACAACCCCCTCACTGCACAAACACTTTATGCCTTGCAAGGATGAGCTTAACCTGTGAGCTTCTAATACGTGGCTTGATTTTAAAGTCCTGCACAATGAAATACACTCAGTGAAACTCTGTCCGGAGGGCCTGCTCACAGGATGCATGTAGAAGCTGTTATTGCCATTTATTGATATGAGACTGTTAGCTGTGAATGTCTGGACGTGTAGAATCAGCACATAGGCATGTATAGCTTCTCCTTTACTTAATAAACTATGTCATTTCTTTAACCTTAAATCCCACTATAATTACAATTTTAAAGGGTCAGTTCACACAAATAAAAAAACAAAAGCAATTTTCCCCAGTGGTATCTAGCCATGATATAGTTTTGATATTATTTGCTGAGTTTTTTGAGGTACCTGCCACAGCCCTGTTTCATTGGTGTGAATCTGCTTTTATTTCTGGTGCTCAATTAATTTTTTTAAAGTTACATTTTACAAATTAAAAAGCAGAGACTTGCTGAATTTGATGTCCTTGCTATCTTGTTGTTCATAATGATCCACATACCTTGTTGTCAACTGTTTTCTGCTGAATGTAAAAAGTAGTGACCACTGTTGACGATGAGTTCTGTGAATGACTTGATGATGAACAAGGGCATCATATCTGGAAAAAGACATTGCTTTGGAGTTTTTTTTTTTTAATGTAATTTCTCAGTGCTTCAAGAAGCATTAAATACATTTTATTCCACTTTATTGAACTGGGCTGATGGAAGGAGTCGAATTCTCAGCTGTCACCATATGCATTGTTAGATACCAATAGGGGTTAAGTGTTATTTTTAGTTTTTTGTGATGGGGTGAACTGGCCCTTTTTTATTGTTGACTTAACATTTGTACTTGAAGCTGTATTAGAAATTCTCACCAAACCTGCATGGCATCTTCTCTGAGGTAACCTTATCTGTGAAGTCTTGTTTGTAATTGTATGGGTATGATAAATCTACCCTGTTAACATGCATATCTTTCAGTATTTATTAGTTTGATATGAAATAACAACATAAGTGTAATCTTACAACTGAAGCATTTAGAGTTCATGGTCTATTGTATCAAATAAAAAACTACAGTGTAGGTGTCCAGCCAATATAATTTATTTAGAATATTTTTTATTGACAGCTGACATTGTTTTATATCAATAGGATCAAAAGGACAGGGCACACATTTTGAAAATTGCATTTAAAATCTTTTCTTGGATTTAAGTTTAAACAACCTGCAAAGCTGAGTACATGGCGTCACAAGGTTTCCGTAGGATACCTACAATATATGCAATCAGACTTTCTTTTATTCTGCACAGTGTGAGTGATCCTCGTCTGATCTATTCTCTGTTCTCTGTTGCCATCAGGTGGACAAACTGGAGGAGGCAGACAGCCAAAGGAAAACTGAAGAGGAGGTGACAGAGCCTCAGCCCATAGTGTTTGGTAGGTTACCCTGAGATACAGACCATTGTGGTTCCTAAATAGGAGAAAATGCCTGCAGTATTTATCTGTCTATGCCCAACTGTCTGTAAAAGTCTGGGTGTAAAATTGCTGTAACTTTAACCAAACATATACTGATTGGATGAAGGTACTGAAACGTTACATAGCCAAATCTGTCACCTTGTTGTAGTCAAGTTTACCCATAATGAACAAAGATATCTGTTTGTGATGAAACCAGCAGCAACTGTTGATATTCAGTAAGAGCTTTTATCCTATTAGAATTTTCTTCATGGCTACAATTTTAGCACAGCATTTTTACAAATTAGTACGCACCTCTGGGGTCCAAAAATGATCATCGTTAACGGCTCTTTGAGCACCAAATAAACTTACTTAATAATAAAAACATCAGTTTTGGTGACTAAAAAACACTTTGACAGATGATCTCTGTGAAGGGCAGTGAACAAAAACAGTGCCGCAAAGTGCAATCACATGTAAAAAAAAAAGGTTTAGATCTTATCTATTAGCATGTAACCCTATGTTTGTGTTTGTGCGTGTGTGTTTGTGTGTGTGTGTGTGTTTGTGTGATCAGGCCAGCAGCTGATGTTGCCTGCCTCTCCTGCTCCAGTGGCTCCCCAGCCAGCGTACCCGGGCTACGGCTACCCCGCCGCCCCTGCGGGCTTCCCCGCTCAGCCCGCTTATGGCTTCAACATATAGAGGCCTGACCCCACCTCTTCCACCCCACTCCCCTCTCTCCCCTGCACACACTCGCATACCTTGGACCTGAACCACACTGCTGCTCCGGGTCTCAACTGGCAGCGCGGAGACCCCTGTCGCCTAACTGGTCCTTCATTCCCAATGAGACTCCACTAAAAACTGCAATAGAAACCCTTCATCTCTACTTTCACCACACACACTGCAGAAGGACTGGCTCTTACAAGGCTGTTGGACACCCCCCCCCCTCTCTCTTTCCACCTGGACATTATAGCTGCATCACTGATCTACACAGCATGAAGTCACCTCTCAGCTCCTAGAGGAATTAACATATCGAAGATAGCATTAGTGACACCAAACCACTCTGTCCTGTTGCTGTTCCATGTAGACTTTATTAACCATAGAGCAGCTTTTTATTTTTCCTAGAGATTCAGCACTGATGAGGAAGAGACTTTGTTACTGACGAGAGGAGGGGGCTTGTGTGTGTCTCCCCCGTCCCTCCTAAAGCACTGCTACGGCCTTATATACTTTGAGGAGGCGGCAAAAAACTGGCTCATGTGTTCATGTTTAATTTCACAACTGTCTCATGCTCTGATTAGACAGATGGTAACTGTGCAATAGTTTTGTTTGTCCTCCCACAACAGGTACAAAGTGTTTGCTGTATAAGGACTAAGAACACTGGGTGTGTGTGTGTGTGTGTGTGTGTGTGTGTGTGTGTGTGTGTGTGTGTGTGTGTGTGTGTGTGTGTCCTCTAAAGCCTGTCACCCCCCCCCCCCCCCCCCCCCCCCCCCCCGTAAACCTTTTGCTGGGTCAGAGTTGTTGATCTCGTCAGTTGACTTTTCGGACTCTGGAGTTTCAGGATGCTTGTGACAAAAAAGACAGAAGAAAGAAAAGAGGTGAAATAATAATAATAATAATAAAAAAAAAGCTATATGCTGTAGTCTGTGCATGTGCTGCCAAACTATAATGCTGCAACCAGGAGCACAATTTTCATGTTACACTCAAGTATATCAAGTATTACTAATGTTGTGTCGAAAACAAAGTGATGTTCGATGAAACTTTCTCACCCGACTAACCGGAAACGGTGATGAAGCTCCGACAGACTTGAGGTGATGAAGACACATGGGAACATTAGCTCACATCCTGGTGCCAGTTTGTTCAGAAAAATAATCATTATTGTACTGAAAACAGTGTATAATTTAAGATATATTGAAATACCTAACTAATCAAAGAAGTCAAATATTATGGAATACCGTATGTATTGTCTATAGTGTGTTGTTGTAGTCTTAAAAAGCATAATGATTTTTGTAAGAAAATGACAAAATGCAAAAAGAGCAGGATGATAATAAATGGCAAAGTCTTGAGGCAAGGCTGCTTAAAGTGGTGACAGTTTAGTTGATTGTTTACTTCCTGTGCTGTCCGACAGTCCCTGAAAGATACACTGAGCTCTGTCCGGCCGTGGTGTCACTTC